>NW_016826689.1:1314761-1321212 GCF_001698545.2 Rhinopithecus bieti
TATATATATATATATATAGTGTATATATGTGTGTATATATGTATATATATGTGTGTATATATGTATATATATGTATATATATGTGTGTGTGTATATATAATTACATTGGACTAAATATACCATGGTATCTCTTACTGTGTCTTTCAAATTATGGTGCAGTTTAGTTATTAGAAGAGGGCAGACTCTGAACCCAAGCTGGGTTTAAATCTTAGCTTTGTCTCTCACCAGTGGTATAGTCTTGAGCAAATTAACTTCTCTGTGCCTTAGCTTCCTCCTCTGCAAAATGAAAAGAGGACCCCAGCATTTCATTAGAATTACTCCAATAAATACTGATGTCTGCCTCACCTCAATAAATTCTTATTTAACTTGTCTGGCATGGAGCCCCAGCATCAGAGTTTTTAAAAACTTCCGGAACTGACTGTAATATGCAATCAGGGTTGACACTCATCAGTTAAATACTCGAATATAAGTTATCGGCAGGGAAGACCAGCCTCATGATGGCCCCAGAGTCTAGCTCATTGCCCAGTACACAATACACACTCAATAAAAATTCAATGAGTTAATAATTACACAAATACATGAATGTATGACTGGGCTTAGATTCAGCTCTGAGGCCCGATTCTACATCCAGTGATCCTTCTACATTCTATAAAGCTGCTACTTGGATATTTACAGAAGACTGCTAGTTTCTTTGGACAATGTGACTCACCCTTAGTTCTTCAGATAATCCAAACCAAATGGCTTAAGCAAAATACAAATTTTTGACTCATTAAATTAAAGAATCCATGGATGACCTAGCTTTAGGCATGGTAGAATTCCAGAACACAGATCGTGTCCTCAGGGCTATGATTCTCCCCTTTCTTCTCTTGACTCCTCTTCTCTATTAGACACTTTTCCCAGATGTGCTGTTCCCTTGAGGTGTCAGGATGGCACCCACTGTGTCTGTTTGGCTCAGAGCTCTGTGTTAGCTGTCCTGTCTTAGGAGGCAGGGATGGGAGCTCACTCAAAGGCCATGGACTGGGAACAGAAGTTCACTCCCCATCGAAAAGAATCCGAATTCCACTGTCAAAAAAGTATGGCTTCTTGATTACCAAATCCAACATAACAGATGGAAATATCTAGAACTTGTCTATCCATATGGTTTTAAGAGAAAAAAGTCGTTGTAAGAGGAGTCCATCCTTCTTCTGAGGAGCACTGCATCCACAGGCAGTGCACCTGTTGTGTTGCACAATGAAAAACGATTGCTTTCAGTGAGAATTCACTTTCATTCAGTGTCCTTGGTATCTGACTCATTCTCTCATCCTAATAACCATCTTATTTGATTATAGTTTATTACTCATTGCCTGGATCAGTGATTCTCAATGGAGGGTAATTTTGTCCCTCGGGGGACATTTGGCAATGTCTGACACTATTTTGGTGTCCACCTTCGGGACAAATACTATAGGCGTCAAGTGATTAGAGGCCAGGATCTGCTAAACATCCTACAGTGCAAAAAATAGCTATCCACCACCCACAAATAAAGAATTATCCAGCCCAAAGTGTTAATAGCACAGAGATTGAAAAACTATAAACTAGATAATTCTAGTAGCTTCTTAAAAGTTCTATGCACCTTTATTCTCCTCCCGTCCTGTAATCTTTCCACTACCTGGCAACTGAAGTGACTTTTATAAAGCACAAATCTAATGCTACCATCCCACTGATTAAGAAACTTATGGTTCCTCTTGATGACAGAAAGGAAAAAGTGTGCACTATGATTCAAGGCCTTTGAAAATCTGGCTCCCAGTGTCTTTGAAACTTCTCTTTCATGATGTCCCTTATGTATAAGATACACTTAACCACTCAAATGTTGCCTCTATGTACACTTGGTGTACCCACCCGATTTTCCTTTCTTTTATGTCTTTTGGTGTTTCTCCACACCGTCATTGCTGTTTCCAATTTGTTTTTAATTTTTACCTTTTTTTCAGAGCAGTTTAGGTATTTCCTCTTTTGCTCCCTACTTTTCTATCATTCATTCATTCATTACTGATTGATTGGATTCCTTGTGTTAGGCACTATGCCAAACCATGAAGATATAATGGTGAGTAAAGCAGTTCCTTTTACTGTGGGGCTTAGAGTGTAGCAAGGTAGGCAATTAAAAGATGAAATAATAAGAAAAGGACATTGGGAGCATGTTGAAGGGGAGGACGGCATCAGAGAAGATTTGCAAGAGGAAATGATTTTTGGGCCAACCTGCAAAGGTGATTAGAGTTAGCCAGAGTTGGCCAGAAGAACAAGGTGGACACTGGCTTTGTAACCTACCTAAACCGCAAGGCCCAGTTCAAAACTTTCACATAAGCCCTTCCCAGATTGCCCCAATAGAAATTAATCTTCTATTTGGTTCTCATAACATTTTTGAGGTCTATTATAATATTTATTACCATCTTTCTTGCATTATGTATTTATGGCAAATATGATAATTGAATTCCTGGTAAATATTTAGATTGAAAATTGCCAAACTTTGCAGAAGATTCACAAGCATTGTTCTCTTATCTCAGAAAGGCAGCTTGAATACTGAGGATTATATTTTCCTCCCTCATCAGCAAAACAGCTCTACCAAGCACCATAAACATGTCTTTAGAAGGAAGTTATTTTGGTGTGTGGCATTAAAACTGGACACAGCAAGATGTGACAGGGACAACAGGCACATCAAGGGTCAGGCTTTGCTGTAATTAAAAGGTAAAGCCCCAATGTATATACGCCTTTATTCATTCAGTGGGTCTTTGTTGAGCACCTAGTATGAACTAACTGCCAATATTCGGTACTGAGAGTAGAGCTCTGAGTCAGACTTACATAGCTCTTATCCCGTGTATAGTTGAAAATAGACATTAAGTGAAGAATCACACAAATAGATGCAGACTTGTTGACTTTGAAGAGTCCAATGAAGGACCCTTAAGGTGACAAATAAATGGGTCTCTGAAGGGTGTCTTGAAAGAGTCTGACTAAGGGATTAGCCTGGTGTGAGCAGTGCAGGAGGAAGTGCCATTTGGACTGGGGTCTGAACGTTAGTGGCTACTGAGGGGAAGGGAAAGAAAGAGACTACCAGAGAGAGGAAACAATATGAGCTAAAGCAGCACTCGTGGAAAGCAGTGAGTTAGGGAACCCGAAAGAGAGCCAGTGTGTTCAATGCAAGAAACTCAAGGAGTGCTGCAGGAGAGAAGGCTGGGAACAGGATGGAAGGCAAAATGCAAGGTCTTTTAAGCCATGTTAAGAATTGCCATTAAAAAAATAGATGAGTTCATGTCCTTTGCAGGGACATGGATGAAACTGGAAACCATCATTCTCAGCAAACTAACACAGGAATAGAAAACCAAACCCCACATGTTCTCACTCATAAGTGGGAGGTGAACAATGAGAACACATGGATACAGGGAGGGGAACATCACACACCGGGGCCTGTTGGGGGATGGGGGGCTAGGGAAGGGACAGCTTAGGAGAAATACCTAATGTAGATGATGGTTTGATGGGTGCAGCAAACCACCATGATATGTGTATACCTATGTAACAAACCTGCACTTTCTGCACATGTATCCCAGAACTTAAAGTATTTAAAAAAAAAAATAATCAGAATGTCTGAAAATAAAAGACACATTGAAAAAAAAAAGAATTTTGGTTTTTTATTCTAGGAGCAGTGGGAAACCATTGGACAGTTTTAAGCAGACAGTGACATGATCAGATTTGCATTTTAAAAGAGCGCTTTGATTACATCATGTGAAGAACCAGAAATTATACTAGTAACGGACCCTGAAAACTTGCTTCGTTAACGATTCTCATAGGTGATAAACACCAGAACATGGCATGTTTGATAAATTAGCTGTAGGTCATTCAGTAGGGTCATAGCAGTAGCAAACCCTAGCCTCTTTGGTTGAAGAGAAAAGAACAACCAACAGGAGTCTGAAGTGTGAGAAATTAAAAGGCTAACTGGAGAGGTGTTGAACTCTTTGATTCACATCTCTCTGGCAGGCTCAGTAAAAACGTCTAAGCCCCTAATTTGCAAGCAAAAGAGAATAAAAAGACTCAAGATGACACTGTGGTTTGAATGTGTTTTTGCCAAATCCTTACGGAACCTCAAATAGCTGTGCATTTTGAGAGTGTTATCAATGCAGGAGTTGACCATGGAGTTTAAGGTTGGTATGGGCATGTCTGCACCTCAGGATAATGTGGCCTTTAAGCTCAAAGGTTCCTCAAGAGCCTCAAACCACATTACCAGACAAATCATGACAACAGCTGGAAACTTGTCACTTAAAAAAATCCATTAGAAGGAAATAAAAAAAAAAAAACAAACCTCTGAGGGAGAGAAGGTAGAGAAATGTGCTTCTTTGAACTTCGTGTGAATATTCCAGCAGGGGACCCCAAAGATTGCACTCACCAAATGATTGTTGCTGAAACCGTTGTCAGGAAACAAGGCTGGGGCCCAGAAAGCAAAGACAAGGTTATCAACAATGGGTAATGGAAAGGGGCCCTGAGTCGTAGCCTGGGAAGCAGTTGGGGATGAATTACCAGGCTCCATTTGTGACCCAGCTGGGAGTAAAGATGAAATCAGCAGTGATCCTGCCCTGATCTCATGCTCCATTTCAGTTCCTTTAAATTTGCATCAAATGGAGGACCACAGGATGGTCAAGGGAAACCAAAGCCACTTAAATATCTGTGGCTCTTTCTTCATGCCTATAAGTTGGAAGGGAGGCCATGCAGAAAATATTAGTGACAAATTGGCTGCATCTCACATGCATACCCATACAATGTAGCTAAATATACAGGAGTCAGAGAATGAACACACTTACGTATATGTACAAACATGCCTCTGCACATATCAACATACATATTCATATATATTGTTATATAACTAACTGTCTTAGCCCATTTTCTGTTGCTTATGATAGAATACCTGAATCTGGTAATTTCTAAAGAAACAGAATTTATTTCTTACAGCTATGGAGGCTAAGGAGTCCAAGGTTAAGGGGCTGCCTTTGGTGAGGGACTTCTTGCTGGTGAGGACTCTTTGTAGAGTCCCCAGGCAGGGCAGGGTATTACACAGCAAAGGGGCTGAGTGTGTTAATGTACTAGTTCAGATCTATTTCTGTGCTTATAAAGCCATTAGCTCCTTTCACATGACCCATTAACCCATTAATCTATTAACCCATGAATGGATTAATTTATTCATGAGGGCAGATCGCTCATGATCCAGTCACCTCTTAAAGGCCTTGCCTTTCAATATTGTTATGTTGGGAATTAAATTTCAACATGGGAGAGAACAAATATTCAAACCATCTCACTATTCATACTTGTTTGTAGACCATATGCATGGGCACACTCATATACATTTGCGCCCATACATAGGTACATCTAACAGTGAATACATAGAAGTGTACACATACTGGAACATATAAAATTTTATATAGCTAATATAGATGTACAGATACATATCCATGTCCACATACACACATATGCATACATGCACATACACACATACATGCACATATACACATACATGCAAATAGCCCGGTGTATGAAAACTCAAGAGCTGAACTGAGTAGGCTTGGATCTAATCCAAATGGAAAAGAATTGGATCTGAAAGAATACTAGAGCTAGATTTGGCTTCACACCCTAGCTCACATGCACCCAGTAATCTGCACAGGTCTTCTTCCTCTGAACCTAAGTTCCATATTATTGTTGCTTATTTTTTACTTTTGCATGTAAGACATTCTATCAGGTTGTTACAGAATACAAAGAGATTCCCAGAAGAGGTGACATTCAGTTTGGGCCTTGAAGTCGGTGAAGGGAACGAATAGAAAAGAAAATAGCATCAGAAAAGAGGTGGGCATTGCCTGTAATCCCAGCACTTTGAGAGGCTGAGGTGGGTGGAGCACCTGAGGTCAGGAGTTTGAGATCACCCTAGCCAACATGAGGAAACTCTGTCTCTGCTAAAAATACAAAAATTAGCTAGGCCTGGTGGCACACACCTGTAATCCCAGATGCTCAGGAGGTTGAGGCAGGAGAATCACTTGAACCCAGGAGGTGGAGGTTGCAGTGAGCCAAGATCACACCATTGTACTCCACTCTGGGTGACAGAGTAAAAGTGTCTCAAAAAAAAAAAAAGGCTGTATGAATATCTTCTTTTGAGAAATGTCTGTTCACTGTTGGTGGGATTGTAAACTAGTTCAACCATTATGGAAAACAGTATGGCAATTCCTCAAGGATCTAGAACTAGATGTACCATATGACCCAGCCATCCCACTACTGGGTATATACCCAAAGGATTATAAATTATTCTACTACAAAGACACATGTACACGTATGTTTATTGCGGCACTATTCACAATAGCAAAGACTTGGAATCAACCCAAATGTCCATCTGTGACAGACTGGATTAAGAAAATGTGGCACATATACACCATGGAATACTATGCAGCCATCC
>NW_016826689.1:1323066-1372150 GCF_001698545.2 Rhinopithecus bieti
CCTCCCTCCCTCCCTCCCTCCCTCCCTTCCTTCCTTCCTTTTGTGCTAGGGTCTCACTTTGTCACCGAGGCTGGAGTGCAGTGGCACAATAACTCACTCCAGCCTTGAACTTCTAGGCTCAAGCAATCCTCCCACCTCAGCCTCCTGAGTAACTGGGACTAAAGACACACACCACCACGTCAGGCTACTTTTTTATTTTTTAAACTTTTTTGTAAAGACAGAGGTCTTACTATGTCACCCAGGCTGGTCTTGAACTCTTGGCCTTAAGCAATCCTCCTACTTCAGCCTCCCAAAGTGCTAGGATTGCAGGTGTGAGCCACTGCACCCAACTGTCCCACTGTTTCATGGGTCAGAAATTCATATATAGCTTAGCTGAGTCATCTGTCAAGGTCTCACAAAGCTGCAATCAGAGTGTCAGCTGGGCTGGAGTCTCATATGAGGCCCAGGATCCTCTTTTATGCTCACATGGTTACTGGCAGAATTCATTTCATCAAAGCTATAGAACTCATGGTAGCTTGTCTTTTTTCTTTTCTTTTCTTTTTTCAGTAGACATGGAGGTCTTGCTATATTGCCCATGCTGATCTTGAACTCCTGGCCTCAAATGATTCTCCCCCTTGGCCTCCCAAAGTGCTAGGATTATAGGCATGAGTCACCATGCCCAGTCAGCTTGTTTCTTGAGGGTCTTAAAGAAAATATCTTTCATTTATTTCATTTCTGATCTCTAGATCCTCTTCTAAATGGGACACTTAGTTAGGTAAGACTCACTTCTAACAATCTTCCTTTAAAGTGAACTGATTAGGCACCTTAATTACACCTACAAAATTCCTTCATCTTTGACATATAGCATAACATAATCATGAGAATGATATCTCATCACTGTTCCCACAAACCATTGGTTAGAAACAAGGCATATGTATAACCCACACTCAGAGAGAGGAGATTACACAAGGATATGGGTCATTGGTGATCATATTAGAATTCTGCCTACTACAGAGAAGAATGAACCAGTTTGTCACAATGATTTGACTTCATTAGATGGAACTCTGAGCTGGTAGCAAATCAATTAACTCACACTGAAGGTCAGCACTTGCATACAGAGCATTTCCCCTGAGTTCTGAATAAAATCTGGCTACGTTATTTCGCTATGTTTTGGTTACTTAGGCCCACCACAATTCCCATGGTGTCTTGAGCTTACTTTAAATTAAGACAGTTAGTCTCTATATTTATAAGGTAACTATTCCTTGGAAAAATGTCACTAAGATATTCCAAGATATCACTAAGATCTAGCTGGTCAAGTTGCTTGTTGAAGGATAGTTCTACTTCTTGAGCTGGTTTCTGAAGTTTTGATTTCCTATTGATAGCTAGTGTTTTGTTAACTATCTGAAACAAGATTTATCCCCTCTTGAGCTATAAATTTCTCAGCTTTGCTTTGCAAGCCTTGGAGATCAATGCTGCTGTATTTCAGAGCTCCTCAATCAATTGCTCTTCTTGAGAAGAAAAGGGAAAATGGTCAAAATATGGTTGTCAAGGTTGGCAGATTGTGGTGGACATTTGATGCACCACATAGACCCCCCTCCACGGATGAACATATTGCCTCAACTGCTGACAGTGCTGCTAGTGGATGACCCTTGTCTCCCACCCTTCTTGAGGATTCTATTGGTTAAGAAAATTGCTTCACTTATATGGTTTGGTCGTGCCCTCACCTAAATCTTATCTTGAATTATAGCTCCCATAATCTCCATGTGTCGTGGGAGGGAACCAGTGGGAGGTAATTGAATCTTGGGGGTAAGTTTTTCCTGTGCTGCTCTTGTGATAGTGAATAAGTCTCATGAAGTCTAATGGTTTTATAAAGGGCAGTTCTCCTGCACATGCTCTTTTGCCTGCCACCATGTAAGATGTGCCTTTGCTCTTTCTTTGCCTTCCACCATGATTGTGAGGCCTCCCCACCCATGTGGAACTGTGAGTCCATTAAACCTCTTTTTCTTTATAAATTACCCAGTCTCAGGTATTTCTTCATAGCAGTATGTACATGGACTAATACACTCAGCCAATGTCATGTCTTCTTCCAGGAACAGCCCACATCCAGTGACTGATAAAGGCAGGAGTATAAAGGTATGTGGGGTCATCTCAGCTCCAGAACTATCTATGGAGTGATCTAATCCCATCACTGGGGTTGCATACAAGTTCAACATCTGCCTTTCCCTAGTCGTGCTTCCTTTCCCTCCTTTCTACAGGTGTTAATTCCAAAAGTACCTCCCAATAAATGCCCACATGCCAATCTCTGATTTCATCTGCTTTCCAGGGAATCCAACCTGCAACTGCAGACAGAGAGGATTTGGGGAGGGTAGGTATCTGGACCCTCTCCTTTGCCTAGCCATTCCATACTACTTACTGTTCTATAAGCTTGTAGTGCTATACTTCCTTGACTTTACACAGGCTGCTTCCTCTGGCCAGATTTCTTCATTTTGTGACTGAACGTCTACTCATTCTTTGAGGCCTTTATGAAATATGAACTTTTCTGTATATCCTTTTCTTATCTTTTGGATGAAATTAATTCCCCCTCTTCTACAATTCCATTGCACTTTGTGCATACCTGTGCTATGTGTAGAGTACTTATCACATTATATTCTATTTACTTGTTCATGTGCTACTTTTCCCTGCTTGATTGTACAATCCCTCAATACCTAGATTATGTAAGAAGGTTCAGTTAACAGGTATCAAAAAGCTTCATAGAAATGATTGGTTCAACAAAGATCCTTTTTTGGGTTGGCAGAATTTAAAGAGGTGAAAGGATGCATCATTTTACATTGTAGGAAGGGTATGTGCAAAGTTGAGCAGCAAGAATGAGCATAGCATATGTAGAGGGGGCAGTGAGGTCATTAATCTAGCTGTAACAGAGGATGCAAATTATGGGAGATAAGAAAGGACCAGGAGGCTAAGACAATTTTATGAAAATATTTTAATGTCATGTTAAGGTATAGGCCAAGAAATTCAGACTCCCGTGACTCAGGAGTCAAGCAGATAACGTGAATAAAGATGTTTTGGTATAAATTTTTTTTTGACACTGGAAATTAGATTTGAGTATTATTTTACTTTTCTTTGTCATTAGAAAACAATGCATTTGTGATGATAAATGACAGCCACCATTCATCCTTGGGGTTACAAAATAGAATTGCTAAGATTTATTACAGTGGCATTTTTTGATCCCATTGTACAAATAAAAAACTTGAAGTTTAGAGGTTTTACTGATTAGATTATTGTTTTCTATTGCATTGATTTCTGTTCTAGTCTTAATTATTTCCTTTCTTCTGCTTACTCTGGGTATAATTTGCTCTTCTTTATCTGCTTTTAAAAGGTGAAATTGAGGCCAATTATTTATGACTATATTTTGTCTAATATAGTATTTTAGTGCTATAACTTTCTGTCTAAAAACTTTTAGCTGCATCTCACAAGTTTTGATATATTGTGCTTTTATTTTCATTTTGTTAAAAGTACTTTCAGAGGTTGTATTTAATTTCTTCTTTGACCTTTGGTAATTTAGAAGTGTGTTTTTCTGATTTAAAATATTTGGGACTTTTATAGATATCTTTCTGTTATTGATTTCTTATTTATTTTCCATTGTTGCTAGAGATTACACCTTGGATAACTTGTATTTACAAAAATTTATTGAGACAGTTTTATGGCCATAATATGGTCTATCTTGGTAGTTGTTTCATGTGTGCTTGAAAAAATAAATGTATATTTTGCTATTTTGGAGTAGATCTATAAATAATCAATTTTATCAACTTGGCTGCATTGTGTTATTCATGTCTTCTATATTCTTACTGATTTTCTGTCCACTTATATTCTATGAGTTATTGAGAATCAGGTTTTAAAATCTCCAAGTAAAATTTTGGATTGGCTTATTTCTCTTTGCGGCTTTATCAGTTTTTACTTTATGTATTCTGCAGCGTTATTATTAGGTTCATGAGTGCTATTGTAATTTCCTCTTAATGAGTTACCCCCTTTATGTCATAAAAGAATGCTGTTTATCTTGAGTAATACTCTTTGTTCTGAATTCTATGTTTTCTGATATGAATACAGATACTTCAGGTTACTTTTGGTCAGCATTATCATAGTACATCTTCTTCCCTCTTTTTATTTTTAACACATTTGTGTCTATATATTTAAGGTGGGTGTCTTCTAGGTTGCATATAGTGAAGTCCTGCTTTTTAATCCAATTTGAGAATCGATGTCTTTTAATTATGGTGTTTATTTGTGTTTCATATGATTATTGAAATAGTTTGTTTAAACTTGCAATGTTGCCATTTTTTTTCTCTTTGTTCTATTACGGGGTTCCCACTTTCTTTTTATGCTTCTTTTGGATGAATTTTGTATTTTTATGATTTTGTTTGATCTCTTTGTTGGTTTGTTAGTTTTAACTCTTCATTGTGTTCTTTCAATGATTGCTTTAGGGTTTAGAGTACTTTGGACTTACCACAATCTACTTTCAAGTGGTGTTATATACTATATACCATAAAAACCCTACCAGGGTATAGTTTCACTTTTTTGCTTCGGGCATTTGTGTTATTGTCATAACTTTTACATTTACATATGTGATAATCCCACAATACATTGTGGTTATCATTGATTTAGGCAGATAATTATCTTTTAAAGGTAATTAAATAATAAGAAAAGTAGTTTTATGTTTACTTATGTGTTTACAGTTTCTGTGCT
This sequence comes from Rhinopithecus bieti, assembly GCF_001698545.2. Lineage (NCBI taxonomy): Eukaryota > Metazoa > Chordata > Mammalia > Primates > Cercopithecidae > Rhinopithecus > Rhinopithecus bieti. Next base: position 1,327,783 of record NW_016826689.1, read on the forward strand.
CTTTATTTCTTTGTAGATTCAGGATTCTATCTGGTACCATTTTCTTTCTGTTTGAAGTACAAGTACTTCCTTTCACATTTCTTACAATGCAGGTTTGCTGGATATAAACTTGAAGAAGTTTTCCTTCATCTTTGTTAAACAAAATATTTTGCTGGGAAAGAATACTAAGTGGGTTTTATGTTTTCTTTCAGTAGTTTAAAGATTTTGTACCACTTTCTCCTGGCTTCCCCTATATCCTACGGCAAATTTACTGTTATCATTATATTTGTTCACTGTATGTAATACACTTCCTTTGCACGGCTGATTGGAAGCTCTTTTTCTTTCATTTGTTTTAATAACTTTGATTGTGATGTGCCTTGATGTAATTTTCTCCACATTTCTTTTTCATAGGGTATGTTGATATCCTTGGATCTAGATCTATGGCTTTAAAGTTTTCTTCACATTTGGAAAATTTTCAGCCACTGTGTTATACAATATTTTTATGTCCTCCTTTCAGGACTACTTACACATATGTTGGGCTCCTTGAAGTTATCCTATAACTCACTGATGATCTGTTCTCTTCTTCTTTTTTCTATCTCTTTTTTTTGTTTTTCTTGTGCAGTTTATTTTATTTCTTTGCAAACTTTAAAGTTTGTATATAAACTTCACAAATCTTTTCTTCTGCATGATCTAGTTTATTTTAAATACAATTTAGCATATTTTCATCTTATACATTATAATTTTATTTCTTGAAATTTAATTTTTTAGAGTCTTTATTTTCTCCTTAACATATTTAATCTTTACCTTCTTGTATACTATCCTGCTATAATAGCTGTTTTAAAGTCCTTGTCTATTAATTCTATAATCTTTTCTACTTTGAAGTCAGTTTTGACTAATTGATTTGTTTCTTAATTATCAGTAGTATTTCCCTACTGCTTTGCATGCCTGCAACTTTTTTATTGGATGCCAGGCTATTTAAATTTTACCTTGCTGCATGCTGGATATTTTGGTGTCTCTATAAATATTTTTGAGTTTTGTCTTGGAATGTGGTTAAGTTACTTTGAAACAGGTTGGTCTTTTCAGAGTGTGTTTGCTGGTACCAGAACATTTAGTGTAGGGCTAATTTTCTGGCACTACTAAGGCAAAACTTGCCATGTGTTATACATGATACTGTATGAATTATGTGGTTCTCTCCTCTAACTAGTGGGTATAGCCTATGTGTGCTTTGCACATATTCCCTCTAATACTTGGGGTTATTTCTTTCATAGACTTGGGGAGTCTCCTCACATGCCTGCACTGATTTGTACTTAGTTGAATATTTGAGAGGGGCCCTCTGTAGATACCCCAAAACAGCTCTCTCTTTGCAGATCTTTTCTCTCTAACACTCTTCCCTGTAAACTCCAGTTGTCTTTGCTCCTGTAGACTCTCATATCTGCTTCCTCAACCCAGGAAGTTCACCGGTCTCTGCATGGATTTGCACTCCATGTACCACATCCTGGAAACCTTTTTCAGATAGTCATATGAAGCATTAGTGGAGAATCATCTTTTTTGTTTTGTTTTGTTTTGTTTGTCTCAGAATCACTGCCCTTCTTTGCTTGAGGTCCAATGATTTAAGAGTGATTGTTGCATATATTTTACCTGAATTTTTAATTGTTTCAGGCAGCTGGGTAAATGCAGTCCTTGTTACTCCATATTGGCTAGAAGTGAAATTTCTCCACCTGAACTTTTCAAAAGTTAATTTTTAAAAAGCAATTCTACTTAGGAGGACTGACTGTCTGGGTCCCTATCACTGACTTTAATTACCTTGCTTATTTGTTTGACTACTTTTGTTGCTGTTCTGTCTCCTCTTCTGGAGTGCCCACATTTTCTCTGTTACTCCAGCACCTGCAGGGCAATGACAACTGTAAGAATGTAACAGCATCTCCTCCCTCCTTGCCTCTAGCCCTGGGACTGGCACTGGCTTCCTAATCGTTGATTATCTCTGGGTTTCCTCACCTTGGCAGCTATGGAACAGTGCTAATGAGATGTTCCTTTAACTGCAAGGGTAACATAATTGACTGATCATCTAAGCTGCTTCGCCACTGTATGGATTCATCTGGGGTTGGATGAGACCATGTTTCCTCCAGGCTGCTCCCAGGCAATGACTGCACATGGCAGGGAATTAGATCCAGTTCACTTTTGCCTAATTCAGGGCTCTTCTATTGATCAACTATTTCTTAGAAACTCCCCACCCACCTGTTTGAGAGGCCAGACTGTGCTGCAACCTGAGGCTCTTCCTACCGTATCCTTCCTTCCATTGGTGTCAGATCTGACTTTCTGAAGGCTCCAGTTTCCTCCTCCTGCACCCTCCTGCTTTATACTTCACAAGTGCTTCCCCCAATAAACCTTTTGCATACCTAATCCCACATTGATGTCTGCTTCTTGGAGGACTCAAACTTATATAGTGACCATCTCCTGATTGGCTTTGCAGTCATCTCAGCACACTCATAACCAGGCATAACTTTTTTTTTTTTTTCCTGACTAAACCCTAATTAATACAAAGCCTATCTGTTCCAAGAAGATACTTTAGGAATAACACATGGGCATTTCATCAGTTAGAGCTGTTTTCCTTATCTCTGTTTCAACCAGAGGAGGCGCGCATCTCAATTTTGCTATTGGGCTACAACAGCAGAGTTCTGAGCACTACAGGGCCTCTGGCTCTCACCTGCATTCATAATGCTCACCAGGCATCCTCACATCCCTTGCTTGCAGCCAGGGTCTGCCATTCATGCAGCGTGTCTTAATAAAATCCAGAAGCCACCAGTTAGAAGGCTTGAGGATAATTTCCAGTGAATTTCTGGAAACACCAAGAAAAGTCTTCAGACTCTAGACTTGAAGTTTGTCCTGCTTCCCCTCAAACGGTGTATGAATAGTGGAGGGTTTATTTGGCATCATGGGGTCTGGAATTATTTATAAATAGCACATACTGAGTTTGAGACATGAATGATGGTGTCCCACTGGCTGAACAGGGGTAGGGGGTTGACTTGATTGTCTTTTTATTCCTCTTTCTCTCTGGAAATTCAATCAATTGGGGCTAATTTGCAAGCTGTCTGTTTGAGGCAGGTGCAAGTTCTCAGGCACTGCTGTTAATACAGTTCTTTATTCTGCTCTGAACTCTTGCTTCCTTGAAAAATAAAAAGAGTTTTGCCAAGTAAACCAAGTTGTGTTTATAATAGGCAGCATGTTTAAACATACGACCACAATCCTAGATGCCACCAACCTCAAGTTCCAACATAACATCTTCCACAGATGTCAGGATTGAGGGGCTTGCACCTTGTCTCAAGCCTCATGGAGCAGAGGAAGAATTATATACAATTCTTGGCCTTCACATGTAGGCACTTCATTGTTCATGCAGGTGTTTTCTTCTCTTCCAATCAAACCTTTCAACCACAGTGTTAGTGACTTAGTGGTGCCATGTATTTGCTAACTGAAGTTCCATTCAAATTTCTAAAATTAAAATTACAATGACATTCGCTGTTCCTAATTTCACAGAACGGTTGTAAAGATAACATTCAAAACCAGATAACATATGCAAATACACCATTAATATAAAGTGCTGTCTAAGTTAAAACAGCCTTAGATGTGAGGTGATAATTGTAGTGTTGTGGGACTTTCTCCTTAGTTCAGCTACGGGTCCTTGTCACACAGCCATGAAAGACTGGGCTTGCAGACACTTTGAAGGGTGAGAAAAATGGAATTTATCAGGCAAAAAGGAAGAAAAGGGAAACAGGGGCTCTCCACAAAGTCAGAGTCCTGCTAGCTGGTTTCCTGCCTCACAGATTGAATCCCAGGTACCACCCCAGAACAGGAGTGTCCAGGTTCCTCCCCACTGTGAACGGGGCGAACTTCCTGCCACCTCAGGAGTGTCCAAACTCCTCCCCACTGTGAACAGTGCAAAATTCCTGAGGTTCCACCCTACTGTGCACTCTTCCCAGTATACAGCCCGGTCAGAGGCTCTGCCAGGCAGACCTTTTTACTTGGCTGTCTCCACAGAAAAGTAAACAAGTGTAGCTGTAGTGTCAGACAGACCTGGATTCAAATTCTTCCAGCCACATTCATTTATCAGTCACGTGACTTTGGGCAAGTTCCCTAACTTCTCAACAGTCCTCAGTCTGAATATCATAGCTAAGTGAATTTGTCTTGAAGGATTAACCAACAGATCAATTTCACATTCCACTGTCCTATATGATCTTTGTTAACTTACATAAATTGTATTTCTTTATCTGTGCAATAGAAATAATAATATCTAATCTGCCACCTTGCCGAAATTGTTACAAGATTGAATAAGAAAAATCTGAATCTAAAATCTTAGAGAAGTTCAACTGTAAGACATTATTATATTATAAACAATAAATACCACCTTTATTAATTAAAAAGATAGTGATAGCAATAAGTGGTGAATGAATTCTATTGCGATGAAACAATGGGATCAACAGTGTTCCTAAAAATAGGCTTTTAAAGCAAAATTTTACCTACTCACATAATTTTTTTTTTTTTTGAGACAGAGTTTTGCTCTTGTTGCCCAGAGTGGAGTGCAATGGCGTGATCTCTGCTCACTGAAACTTCTGCCTCCCGGGTTCAGGTGATTCTCCTGCTTCAACCTCTCAAATAGCTGGGATCACAGGTGCTCACCACCATGCCTGGCTAATTTTTTTTTTTTTTTTTTGTATTTTTAGTAGAAGATGGAGTTTTGCCACATTGGCCAGGCTAGTCTTAAACTCCTGGCCTCAAGTGATCAACCTGCCTCAGCCTCCCAAAGTGCTGGGATTATAAGCATGAGCCGCCATGCCCAGCCCACATAAATATTAAAATAAATACATGTGTGGAGACCTGTGTGTGTGTATGTGTCTACATTAAAAGATTTATGATGTGTGATTTATTTCTTCAGCAAGTTTTCACCCTTTCTAAAAAATTCCAGTATTCACAAGACTTGAAAATTTTAGCATTGGAAAGTCATTCTTTTTTTTTTTAAGACCAAAAGTGGGAAAAATAACTAATATCTATGTTATGTCTATTATGTGGTAGCCACTTCTTAACCGTTAGGTAATTTAATCTTGAAAAGTATTTTATGATACCAGACTTCACATTATCACCAATTTACAGATAAGGAAATGAAGATAGAGTGTTTTAAGTCATTTGCCCGAGGACACAGTCACAGGCAGTAAATGATGGATTCTGCACTTAAAGCTAGATCTATCTAACTCGAAAGCCCATGCTCATTTTTTAAAGCCCTCTCTTGAGGTTACGACTGCAGTATCAGGAATCTTTAGTTAGAATAAAAATATAAGCATTTGTTTAAATACTAGCACTCATTTTTACCATCACATAGCACAGAAGCATTTCTGGAAGCTCTTACATCCCCCACAGTGGTCTGAAGGCCATTTCTTCCAACCTGTGGATGACAATGTCACCTAGTGGACAGAGCGAGAAATTGGCAAAGCTAGCATTCTTCTCTTCCTCAACTTTCCTCCTTCCCTCAGGGTGTTTATGCTCTTTCCCTAGCTTGGTTTCTGTTGACGATAGTGTAGTTTGCTTTCAGTAGGCAACGTTACTCACGGTTGGGAAATATGAGACTATTGTATTTAATAAATCAGGAAGGCATTTTTGAAATGGATTGACAGTAACATATGAAGATAAGATTGTGTAGGAGGCCCTTAGGAAGAAGCCAGCCTAAGGATGGCTTTGGAGGAAAAAAAGAACTTTCGCCTGACTCCTTATCAACTTCCTGAAGTCTAAAGGAAGGAACTTGATGTTCAAACCATGGTTAACTGTGAAGGACAGTGGTTATAAGAGAAGGATGAAAAATACAAATGTAAGCTGAACTTGTAAGTGATTCAGCTGTCAGATGAGATACAAGCAAAGAGCGTTTCTTTGTTATAGTGAACTGTATTTACGATAATGGGTAAGCAGGTGAACATTTATTAGCTATTGATGGGAAGTTAGTCAATGGCACAAAATCGGTACTTAGAAGACAGAAGTGAAGATGATTACTACTGTTATTGCATGTGTCTAATCAGAATCTGTGATGATTAGTTCATTACTTTTGAACTACAAGAAAATAATGTGGCACTTCATGAAGAGCAGGATTTGCTCATGAGACACATACAGATTTGCATCTGTCACCTAAAGATGCATATGCTGAGAGACTAGACTAGGTCCTTGAAACTCAAACTGCGGTTCATACACCTGCAGCATCAGCATCACCTGGGAGCCTTCAGAAAGTAGACTCTCAGGACTACCCACAACTGACTGAGTCAGAGTCTTCAATTTAACAAGATCCCTAGGTGATTTTTATGCACATTAAACTATGGAAAGAACTGCTTTAGAAGGAATTATGCCTTCCTCTCTATGGGTGGGTCTTCTTGGGGAATATCTGCATGGGAGAGAATTGCTGCCTCTAGAACATGACTCATTCTGTGTCTTATGAAAACAGTGTGTCTGTTAGCAATGAAAGCCCCCTGGGAAAACTTTCTTACTAAATCATGGGCAGGGACTCTTCTAATTCTGGACTCCAGGAGGAGGAACATTTGTCGTATCTGGATGACTACTCTCTTAGCCTGGGAATCCCAAAACACACATCATCTCAACACCAGTCCTTTCCCTTAACTCATTCTTAAATTTCTCTTACATTCTGTCCTTCTGCCTCTGTTTCTTCTCTCTCCTCACTCTTTCCCAGTGGTGTTCTACAGCCAACTTATAAGACTCCTGTCACTGGCAAGAGCAACTGGGCACTTCTCTTTGTAATTCCACACTTAGCGATACCATGCTAGTAGTATGAAATCAACTATGATAAAAACATTACACTGTGGAAATTGGCCAACAATTCAAATTCAGCTTCCACTTGCTCCAGACAGCTCGCCAGCATACTACTACCTCTTCTTACCTCTTTCTCAGGAACTTTTCACCTTCTTCTCCTTCTTTCTGTTGTTATTAGGCTTTTCTCATTCTCTCCTTTTTTTTTTTTTTTAATTTTCCTCTCTTCCTGTTTCCCTCTGGAAAACCACCACCACCACTACCACTACCACCATGACAACACCTACAATAAAGTAAAGAACAAGCAGCATTCTTTTAACCCAAACAACATTTAAAACCATAGAAATCAACCTAAGGAAAAAAAAATGTGCAAAAAATTGTGATAAGGATAATGCTATCTAGTTAATGAAAATTTTTAAAATGAAATTAGATATAGTTCAGTATCAGGCTTCTTTAAGCAGCACAGGTCAAAGCACAGTACTCAGAAGTACTCTACTATTTATCAAATTTATCTTTCTGCTCCATTGGCCCATTGATGCCCTAGTGTTCTATTATTGGAACGACAAGCATGTGTGAGTTATTTATATCCTGCTGCTCAAGGTCATCACTAAGGTCTGATTGCAAAAATTCAAAAAATTGCAACCTCAGGCATAAATGGGTTAAAGCCATCTTCCCCCTCAACTATCCATATTCAAAATAATGGGAAAGCAATATTTTAACCAATAATATTATTTCCTTTAAATCCTATTTGTTAGGATTTGATGCTTTTCACTGAAGACACCCAAAAAGCTTTTGCTTTATTTCAAAACTTTTCATAATTTTTTCCTACAAGTAAACTTAATTCTGAATACTATGTTTAATAGAGTAGTGACATAAATGGAAGACTATTTTATATATCACTTTGTGCTCACTTAATGATCCTAAGCATTAGTATGTGTCAGGACACTGTGCTAGGGCCTCTTACACATCTGTGACCTTTTTTTTGTTGTTGTTTTTTTGAGATAAAGTCTAACTCTGTTGTCCAGGCTGGAGTGCAGTGGCGCGATCTTGGCTCACTGTAAGTTCCACCTCCCAGGTTCAAGAGATTCTCCTGCCTCAGCCTCCCGAGTAGCTGGGATTACAGGCACGTGCCACCATGCCCAGCTAATTTTTGTATTTTTAGTAGAGATGGGGTTTTACCATGATGGCCAGGCCTGTGACGAACTCCTGACCTCAGGTGATCTGCCTGCCTTGGCCTCCCAAAGTGCTGGAATGACAGGCGTGAGCCACCCTGCCTGGCCCTGTGACCTTCTTTTCTACTCTATCATTGAACATAGATATAGTCACAAATATTTTGTATGCTAAAGAGGCTTTGGTGGGCTGGGCTGGGAAACCAAGCACATTGCATGATGCTGTCACTATGAGACAGCAAGCCTGAAATTCTAATAAACCAGTTTACAAATTAACTTTGAGACTAAAACATATTTAGGAGTTTGGGATTTTATGTTTATTCCTTTTCTTTTATATTCACGTTGGTTTTATTTTTTCCTTTGGTATTGGCTTCCAATTTGTATTCTGATGTTTATAAATGTATTTTCTTGTAGTTGTTGGTGTCCAGCTTGCCATACAGGCTGTCTATCACAATGCATTAATTGAACTAAATGAGTATGCAGTGGATTAGGAACGTGATGGTAATGACGAGAATTTTAATTGTTCATTCATTCACTTAGTTATTCACTCACTCTGTAAAACGTGGTGAACATTGACTATGTGCCAGGTTTTAAGCAAGTTATGTGCATACAAAAATGAATGAGACATGCCCTCCAGAAGCTTACTGTTTATGTTTAACAAGGGAGACAGGCACATATGCAATCATTTTTATGCAACAAGGTGGATATTATACTGGTGGAATTGATGAGGAGCTGGGAGAGCCTAGAGAAAAGAAAATTTAGTTTGACCAAGAGTAATCAGGGAGATGTTCACACAACATTTTTGAATTAAGTCTTGATAAATGAGTAAAACAGCTAAGTTATAAAGTGAAAACAGTGTGTCTGGTATACAACACTAACATCAATAACAACAGTGACACAGGAAAGTGCACGATGTGCTCAGTGAATATATATTCGTGTAGAGAGATTGAAGATGTGTGTGTGCATGTGTATGTGCATTTGCATGTGTGGCTCAAGCTTGTCCAACCCATGGCCCACGCGCCACATGCAGCCCAGGATGGCTTTGAATGCAGCCTGACACAAATTTATAAACTTTCTGAAAACATGGTAAGATTTTTTAAAAATAATTTTTGTTTTTTTAGCTCATCAGCTATTGTCAGTGTTAGTGTATTTTATGTGTGGTCCAAGACAATTCTCCCAATGTGCCCCAGGGAGGAAAAAATACTGAAAGTCCCTGGTAGATGAAGGATACTGGGGAATGAGAAAATGCTGACAATTTTTATTTTTTTTCTGAGATGGAGTCTTGCTTTGTCACCCAGGCTCGAGTGCAGTGGCGCCATCTTGGCTCACTGTAACCTCAATCTCCCAGATTCAAGCAATTCTTCTGCCTCAGTCTCCCAAATAGCTGGGATTACAGGAGTATGCCACCACACCCAGTTAATTTTTGTGTTTTTAGTAGAGACAGGGTTTCACCATGTTGGCCAGGCTGGTCTCGAACTCCTGACCTCAAGTGATCCACCTGCCTTGGCCTCCTAAAGTGCTGGGATAACAATCACGAGTCCCCCTCAGCCTAATATTGATAAATGTTGAGGCTGTTTGGAAAGTTTGTTGCCTGCTTTCAAGTATTGTGACAGTTGTTAAAAGTTTTTTTTTTTTCTTTTTAAGATAAAATCATGACTCTCATACAAATAAACCGTGTCAAAGATTTTATTGAACTCATCAATTAATGAGGGGGCTAATAAGATATAATGAGTTCAAAGGGCAGATTCAAAGAACCACATATATGAGCAGTAAATGATGCTGAAATGAATTTAAAATATATGAAAACCTGGCTTATGTCTGGGAATGGGGGAGTGGTGAGGTGAAGGGTAAGGTTGAGTAGCTTGGAATGGTTATGTTGGAGAATCAATTGTATTTCTCCTAAATAAAATACATTTTTATGTCTATGGACAAGAACAATTTGCATTACTACCAGTTATAAACAAATTGTAGAGTTGTAAAATGTCTCAAAGACAATGAAAGTTTCAGAGACTTGATAGCATCAAAGAACCTAGAAAAGTATACTTTGTTAGACTGTGGTTGGCTTTTCACTGAAGACACCCACAAAGATTTTGCTTTCTTTCAAAGCTTTTCACAATTTTTTACATACAATATGAGCTTAATTCTGAATACTATACGTTTAATAGAGTAATGACATAAATGGAAGACTATTTTGTATATCATGTTCCACTCACTTAAGCCCTTTAAGGGAGAAAATCAGCCTTTTATCCTTGGAGCCTAGTATAGTGTTACGTACGTAGTAAGCTCTCACTAAATGTTGATTGAATGAAAATGAAGAAGGTTGATTTGGGGATGGGGGCAGATCCACCTAGCAATGATATTGAAATTGGTCATCATGTTATGTCACAAGTGGAAATATTTGAACATATAAAAATACATGCACTAATTGTCTAAGAATAATAACTATAAATATTCCATGAGGGTAATAACATAAAATAAACTTCCGTAACAGAAAATTCGTTCAAATCTACTATAAGGCATGAAGAAATACATTTCAATTGGATATACACACAGGAATAGCCTGACAAAGTAGTTGCAACTTAGGTTAGGCTACTGTTAAATTCTGTTTCATGAACGTCAAACTGTCAAGTTTGTTTGACCTTGACTTTCCCTCTGGTGTTAGCTTTTGTTCTTGCCCCTTGTTGGTGTCCTGAGTAAACCTGATTGACAGGTGTGGCAAATCCTACTGTGGCAGCTCTCTTTAAAGAGGATTGATGACCATGTAAGAACAGGCATTAACCTTAAACATGGCTTATTAACCCAGATGCCTTGAGGCCATCTGTTGAGGTGCCAGTGTGCCCTTGAGGCACACTTCATTGGTCCCTTGCCCATTAGCATTTTCAGGGGAGATCTGGGTCTACTAGGAAATAAAATAATGTTTCTTTTATTTGAAAAGAAAATCGTTACTGAGTTTGAAAAGTAATGCTCAGTAACAAATAATGCTTTTATTCAGATACAATATATTTAGAAAAAAAAATATCTGAGAAACTGGCTAGCATCTTTTCTTGAATAAAAGCTTAGAAAAATGTATGCAACAACAGTTAGAGTTAGCAATTTTATGGTAATTTGGAATTGAGATTAAAGGGTTGAGATTTACTATCTAAGCACCTCTTCCAGTTTTTAAAAATACTTAAACTTTGTTTTTCCATGTCAAGTAGTTTGCTATCACAGCAAGAATTATCTAGTCTACTTAAATTTGGGTGGAGCTATCTAATATCCTATTTAGAAGGCACAAGGCATCTTGAAATAACTCTTAAGAAATTTAGATACTTCTGAAATTCAATTTCCATATACCATAGATTCATTAATGAGAAATATTTTTTATTATAAGTTTTGTGTTATGTATCATATATATTATAACATTATATCATTAGTATTAATAGTAACATGGGAATGATTACTCAAAAAGCCAGTCTCTTGCTTCATCTAACTGAACATGATGAAAACAAAGAAAAAAAAGGTATCTGAATCACCTGTCTGAAAGAAAGTAATAGAATTTCTGCATTTACATAAAACAGACTTCCACATGGCTTTAGAGGAGCTAGAGTCTGCACAGTGGAGGATGCCAGACTTATAATGCTGGTCCCAAATGGCGGTCCCAGGTGTCCGTTTTCTGGTGAAATTGTAGAAATGTGCATTTAAAGTAGGCATAGTGTTTAATGTGATAGCTACAGTCAAGGCTAGGAGATTATTCAGATGAAGAACATCATATTCTGACCTCCAACAAATCTGTAGCAGAAGTGCCAATGGGGGAAATTACAAAAATGAAGCAAACTCAGCTCTTCACTTAAAATTTAGAATACTCTTCTCAGTGGTGATGATGATGGCTGGCCTGACATGACTGAAGGGGTCCTGGGTAATAGTTTTTTTCTTCAAATAAATGTTGGTCAATTCTGCATACTATTAAGTACCATTGCTTCGTAGCTCTTAGAGACAGTCCTATGGTCTAGGCATGATTCATAGATATAATTCTCTAAATTTGCTATGGGTCCTATTGCATGCTTGAATACAGAACATTTTCCGACAAAGATGAAAGCTTAAGTATTATTTGGACATGGTCAGGGTGGCAAGTTAGCATGACTTCTTCCTCCCAATCAGCACTGGAGGAACTACAGAAGCAATATAGAAGCACGAACTAGAGAACCAAACAAGCAAAAGACAATTGCCTGATATAAATTCCTGGGACACTGAAAGCTTTCTGAGTACAACAGCCTGGATGGAGGTGTCCTGACTTGAAGGTGGGGGTAAGGGTTGAAGGAGAGCCTTTGCATTGTTATTGCCACATTGTCTCAGTGCAGTAGTTGCTCCCTCCTCCTTCAGACATTGTCTGCAGCATCCCAGGCCACTGAACTTCATGGGGGCGATGTTAGGGCAGAGCAAAGACCTGTTGGGGCAAAAAATTGATGAAAATAATTGGGAACAAAACACTTACCTTTGAACAATTTCTGGTTCACGTCATTCCCCTCTAAACTCCTAGGACTGAAAGATTGCAATTTTGGAAATTGCCTCATTCCAGTGTTGCTTATTTCTAAGAATTTACATGTGCATCCCAGAATGGGTGAGTGTTAGAATGGCAGCAAATGGGAGGAATCAACTCCACAGGACCTGGGCTCGCTCTGGGCCCCTCCTCCTCCTTAAATTCACATAGAGGAATGTCGACCAGAACCTAGCTTTTGGATCCTCCCCAGTGCACTTTACAAGATGGAGTAGCTTATTAATGCCTCCAGGGAAACATGAGCTCATAGGCTAACATAATGAGAACAGTGATCCATATAACTACTACAAATCACACACTTACACACGGAAAAGCATACAACTAAAGAGGAATTGCTGCTCGGGAGGCTGAGGCAGAAGAATCGCTTGTGGTTGCAGTAAGCAGAGATCGTACCACTGCACTCCAGCTGGGTGACAGAGAGAGATTCTGTCTCCCCCACACTACTCCCCACCCCCCAAAAAGAAGAATTATTGGAATGGATGGCTCAAGAATTTAAAATAAGCAAAACAACTATAAAGAGGTTGGTATGAGAAAAACTTAAAACTGTAACATGTCCCCCAAACCCCAAACTGGGAAGGAGCAGGAGACCAAAGAATAATGTGTGTGTGTGTGTGTGTGTGTGTGTGTGTGTGTGTGTGTGTGTGTGACAGAGAGAGACAGAGTTTTGCTCTTGGTGCCCAGACTGGAGTGCAGTGGCATGAACTCAGCTCACCACAACCTCCTCCTCCCAGGTTCAAGTGATTCTGCTGTCTCAGCCTCCCAAGTAGCTGGGATTACAGGCATGCACAACCCCCAGCTAATTTTGTACTTTTAGTAGAGACAGGATTTCTCCATGTTGGTCAGGCTGGTCTCGAACTCCCAACCTCAGGTGATCCACCCACCTCTGCCTCCCAAAGTGCTGGGATTACAGGCATGAGTCGCTGCACAGGGCATTCCTAGGTGGCAGTGAGACAGCTCCAGAGATATACCCCATCTCCCATCTCTTAGCTGTTTTTAAGCTTTTTTAAGCTATTTTTCTGGCCTTTTGCCTCCTGTGCAATGAGACTGTTTTTGTTGGTGCGTTCGCAGCTTTGCCCTGGAATATTTGGGTTCTCAGGGACACCTGCTCCTCGGCTAGGCACCTTGGGCTTGGCTCACTGCCCAGCCTTCAGCGTTCAAGCAGCAGACATACACTCTTAAGTAACCTGGTGGGGACCCATCAAACTACAGAGGTAAGGGGTAATACAAAGTTATAACTCAAGGATATAATAGATATGACGTTATAAATTTGATATAAAGCATAATTCATGGAATAAATAGCTGAAGAATGAATTAATGAGTTGGAATTCAGATTGAAGAACTCCTTCAAGGAGCAGTGGAAAGGGAGGAAATTATACTGTAGTAAAAGGAACAATCGAACAACAAGATAGAGCCATCATAATAAATATATACTCTGTCATATAAAAAGCCCAAGCTGACAGAATTGAAGAGAGAATAGAGAAGTCAATAACTGCAGTAGGAGATATTAAAATACTCCTTTCAGTAAACGATAAATCAAAAAATGAGACAGATATATAAAACCAGGGATATCCTAGATCTGAATACATTTGAGTTGTATGTATCTCTATGCATGGACACATTTATCTATATAACTATATCTGTATCTTCTATAGTTGTCTATATTTATATAAACTTTTTGTCCAGCAGAGCATATATTTTATTATTGAGAAAATACAGAATATATTTTAAAAATAGATTATATATTGGGCCAGAAAGGAAATCTCAGTATTAAACTTCAAAGGACCAATTTTATACAGACAGTATTTTCTAAAGATAGTGCCATAAATTTAATAATGTGCCACAGAAGTAGCTAACATTTCCTTGGATTTGGAATGTAAAATAACATATTGAATGAAGAATTGTTCTGCCTAAAAAAGAAATTACAAAGAACATTATAAAATCCTTAAAAGTGATAGTGGCACACTACATGATATCTGTGGGGCAAAACTATGGTAGTATTTAAAGAAAAATGTTTTGCTTCAAATGCATCTATTGGGGCACATATGAGATGTAAAACAAACAAGCTAAACATTCAAAGCAAATAGGTAGAAAAAAGAAAACAGAGCAAACTTTAAGAAAAAGAAAGAAGGAAATATAAGGAAAAGAGAGATAGAAACCAAGAGAGAGAAAACAAATACAGTAATAAAACTAAAAGCTGATTCTTTGTGAGGATTGATAAGATAGATGGTAGCCAGTGCTGATCAAGGAAAAAAATGAGTTGCAAATAAATAAAATAGAATAAAAGGGAAAATACAAAACAATAGATTTTAAAATGATATAAATTATTTTCAATACATATATGCTTATAAATATGAAAATGTAGGTGCAAAGAATAAATTTTTGGCAATGTGTAGATGCCAAAGTTGGTAGAAGAAGGAAAAAGAAATGAATGCAAAATTCAGTCATAAATGATTCCTGGCAGTAGTCAAACTCCTCCCAATAATTCTCAATCCCAGATTGTTCTTCCAAACATTGGTACAATAAATGCCTCTCTTAGGCAAATTGTTCCAGAGACAGGAAAAAAGTGAGAGCTGCCCAGCTCACTTTATAAAGCTAGTATCATGTGGTTTCCAAACAAGAAAAAGAAAATTGTATGCTTATTTCTTCATAATATAAATGTGGAGATGTGAAATACGACATCCGCTAATTGAAAGGAAAAGTATCTTTTTAAATAATCCAACATGATCAAGTAAGGGTTCAACGTTTTAAACTTCTATCAATGTAATGAGCTACAAAAATATATTGAAGAAAAGAAAATGCAATTGTTTTCTCAATAGATGCCAAAAAATGGCAAAATCCAATATTTACAGTTTTAAATAACCAAAAACTTTTAAAATAATAAATGTTATAAACAACAACAAAAACCTGCAGCCAATAAAGGAGAAATTGTAGATAAATGTATTTAAATTTGTTTGCAAGGGAAGATTACTACCACTCCCACTATTCAACATATTACTGAAGGTCTTGTATAATAAATACTCAAAACGCAAAACAAATAAGGCTTAAAAATTGCAAGAGAAGAACTAAAACCATTATTATCTAAAAATGATATGATTACTTACAGAAAATTTTAGCAACAGACCAACTATTGGACCAAATGGAGCATATAGAGAGCTTAACAAATTTGTTGGACCTGAGGTCAATTTATTTAGCTCTACCCTTTGCATCTGAGGCATATAAATATGTAATGAATGAATAAATGAACCAATGTGTGTATAGATTCATATATATTACATACTATGTGTATGTGTGTGTATTATACTATATAGGACATTTTCAGGCTGTAGATATTCATGTATGTGTTACATATATGTGTGTATGTGTGTGTATATGTATACTATATTATACGCTATATATTGCACCTTCCTTCACTCTTATCTCCTATCTCTTGTTACTGCCTGCAAAATAAAGGCAAACATTTCCCAGTGTTCCCTCGTTTTTCATCTCTTCCTTTGGTGATCTGTCACACAGTTTAACTATCCCATCAATGATGAAAGATTTCAAAATCAGTAACTTTATTCTTGAATTCTCCCTTGAATTCCCAATTTTTAAATTAATTTATTCACTAATACAGAAAGTATTTATTGAGCATCCGCTGTGCCTGGCAGGGTTCTATGTACTGGGGCTACAGCAGTGAATACAACAAATACCTCCACTGTCTTTGTGGAACTCACATTCTGGTTGGGGGAAACAAACAAGAAAAATACATAAGAAGGTGATAATGTCTGTGGTGGGGTGGGGGAGGGTGATATCAAAACAGAAGGAGGTTGAGGAGTGGCTGGAGTGTGGAAGGACTGTAAGAACCCTCATGGAAAGCTTCTCTAAAACAGTGGGCCCAAATCTAAAGGGAGTGAGAAAGAGAAGGATGAAGTTATCAGGAAATGTTAAAAACTACCTCTGATTGCTGTGTTGTGACTACAGCAAAAGACAGAATCAGCAAGACATATTAAAAGGCCATTGTAACAATCCAGGTAAAAGATGATGGTGCTTAAAACCATGGTTTAGCATGAAGGTGGTGAAAAGGTGTGTTCAGTTTAAAATATACTTTGGTCCGGGTGCAGTGACTCACGCCTGTAATCCCAGCACTTTGGGAGGCCAAGACGGGTGGATCACTTGAGGCCAGGAGTTTGAGACCAGCCTGGCCAACATGGCAAAATCCCATCTCTACTAAAAATACAAAAATTAGATGGGAATGGTGGTGCGGGCCTGTAATCCCAGCTGCTTGGGAGGCTGAGGCAGGAGAATCGCTTGAACCCAGGAGGCAGAGTTTGCAGTGAGTCAAAATCGCACCACTGCACTCTAGCCTGGGTGACACAGCAAGACTTGATCTAAAAAACAAATGCATATATATACAGTTCAAAGTGTATATATATACTTTGAAGGTGGAGCCAACGCTATTGGCTGGTGCACTGTCATGCATAGTGTGAGGGAAATAGAGGCATCAAGGTTAGCTCCATAGTATTTAGACCCAGCAATTGGAAGAATGACCCTCAGAACCAACATGACCAACAGGTTCAAAGCTATGCTTGTCAACTCCTTCAAATCACTTCTCATTCTTCTTAATCTTAGTTAATAGCCAGATTGTCCAATTTGTCTGAAACTTCAGAGTCATATATATATAAATGTGTATTTCGTGGTACCAGAACCATAATATGCTCATATATGCTCAGTAGATATAACTTCCACTCCTCTGTAAGCCATAGGTCAATTCTTTTCAGTAAATTAAGCTTTCAGGAAAATGAATAAAATCACTCATGCCTCTCTGGGATACTTTAGTGCATGGCAACAATAGTATGTTTTTCTGAGGGCCTGAAAGTTAGTGTCACTTCCTGAAACACCACAAGAAATGATTTGGACCCGGAAGAGAATTTGCCTCTTTGAGTTGCACACTCCCACCTTTCCTTCAATGAGATCATTGTGCTGTATTTTATGATTGAAACTAATCATCCTTGTGGAAATTGCATAGTTTGAGGCTTTCTCTGTAAGATAGCCTTAAGATATAAAATCTTTAAGAATTTTCTACACAGTTTAGATTGACGTTGCAGCTATAGAATTTAGCAAGAATCATTTCCAGTTCTTTTGATATTCTAAGGGTACAAGATCAGCAGTTACTTTAATCAAAAGCCTACACCCTCATTGACTATCTATAGGTTACTGACTTTTGAGTGATGGAATGAAATATACATGCAAGCTGATGGAGCCATAATGGATATTTTCTAGATAATATGCATAAGTTAAACCATCCTGACACGCCAGGGAGCCTGTAAGATAACATCTTCTCCTACAGAGAGGACAGACCAAGAATGATCCTTTTTCCTTGCTTTCCTTTACAAGGTATATCTTTCTCTGTGATAACACAGAGACTCACGGCATGATGGATAAGTTAGATTCATCATGTATTTAATTTTCAAATAGAAGAATGTAATGAAAATTATGAAATTATAATAACATAATAATATCTTAAAATGTTACGCTGCATTTTCCCATAGGAATTCAAAAGATAAATTCTCTACTTTATCGCTTTTATCCATTCTGAAGTCTTGTTGGTATAAAATGCAAATAAAAAATTAAGAGTATTTTATGGGGATTCTGTTGATATATTTATGACTTACCAAGCAGCTAATATTTTCCAACTTTAAAATGGTACAATTTTAGAAGTGTAATTCTAAAGATTACTTGTGCATACAACTCCCCCATTTCTTAGCTTTATTGATAGAGTAACTGTTACTTACATGTTATATATTCAGTATTGGCAAAGACCTTTAAAACTACAGTATTTCATCTGATCATTTTAGTCAAGGCAGATATTTTCTCAATTTTACACACGAGAATTTGAGGCACAATCAAATTCAAAGATTTGCTCAAGCTCATGGAAACACGTCTTCTCACTCCAAAATCTTAAGATTTTAGTGACTTTAATTTCTCACTTAATAATGAAAATCTTAGTAATGGACACTTTACTAAGTAATGGTATAGGAATACTAAGGCAGTGAAATAGCATTAAATACTCAAGATCACAGAGTTATCAAATTCTAAAGTTTAAAATAGAAAGCAAGAGGAGGAAGAAACTAAGATTGTTGCATATCTATTATGTACATATATATTCCCCTTAAATTAATCCTTTATAATTTCCATGCTACCACCATATTGCCTCAAATACTTTCGGGAACATGGTAAGGCAAAAATACACATATGCATTTAAAAGAATGAAGAAAAGCACAGTTATCCCAGAGAGGTTGGTATTCTATTTCTATTATCATTATTTAACCTCAGATGAGAAAATTAAGACATGGTGAAGCCTAACCATTTTCCCAGGATCAGCCATCTAGCAAAGAATGGAATCAAAGTTTATGCCATGTCATCCTGACTCTAGCACCTGGGTTCTTTTGCCTTGGTAACTCTCATCTGTCTTAAAGACAGATGAACCAAAATTTAATCTTTCTTTCTAAGGGAATGTTTGGTGATACCATAAAAATGAGCTCTTCTTTATTACCATCTAAGATTTTCCATTTTGAACTCATTTTTTTTGTGTCTACAGTGTGGTAAAATAAATAAATAAATAAATAAATAAAAAGCTGGGCCCCAAATAATCCCACATTCTAAATAGTCTCTAAACCAAACAAACACTGAGCCTCATTCATATTGAAATTCTCTATGCACGCATTTACGAAAATGTTCTTGTGCTTAATGACATAGAAATTCGTTTTAAAGAGTTTCTTGAATTCATGAGTACATTTGCCATTATGTATTTTTTATCAATGATAATAAAAATTAACAACCATACTATTGGCAACTTTTTTCATATTAGAAAGACATCTTTGGTAGAAAATGTTTGGACCCCCTGGGATAAGGGAAGCCTGACATCGAGGCCAAACAGAGGTTATTATTGGATGTTGACAAATATCTGATGACTAACAACTCATTCATTAAGTCTCTCTCTGTCTCTTTCATGCCTGACTCTTTCTCTTATATCTGACTCTCTCTTTGTATCTCACTATCTTCTGTTAATGTATTTTTATAACTACATATTTAATGTATATTATTTTCTTTAAACTGATTTTTACAAGCATTGTCTTGTTCAAAGAGCTTCTTTTAGCTTTTCTTCAACTGTTTTATGTTAAAATTTTAAATCTATAAAATTTGAAAGAATGGTTTAATAAATGTCTGTGTACCTTTTATGTAGATTCACCAATATTAACCTGTTTGATCAATTTGCTTTCTCTTGTGTGTGTCTTGTCATTTTTTTCCTGAGAAGACTGAAGTATGCAGACATAATTACATGTCAACCCTAAATACTTCAGCATGTATTACTAAAGAATAATAATTTTTCCTATTTACCTTCATAGCCATAGAACCATTATCAGAGCTAAGAATATTAGCACTGATTCAACAATATAACCTACTATGTAACCCATATATTAATTTTTCTGAATAACCTCTCAAATATCTTTTATAGCTTTGGTTAAATCTAGGATCCAGCCAAGGATTATTAACCTTATTTTGTCATTATCCCTCTTATTTTATTATTATCAAGGACATTCCTCTTACCTTTTTATAGTTTTTCATGGCATCCAATTTTTTGAGGGAGTCCAGACTAGTTACAGAATATGCTATATTGTAATGTTGTCTAAGTTCAGGTTAAACATTTTTGGCAAAAACATTATATAATTGAAATTGTGTATTTCTTATTGCATCTCATTTAAATTTTGTGCTTTAGTGAAACACTTTCATTACCTAGAGGACTCCCTCTGGATTATCTGACTCTGATTCTATGGAAGCTGTGTTACAACTCTGTAAGTTGTAGATAACTGAGGGCAGTGCAACCTAATTCTTGTTGATAGACTTGTAAATTCTATTCTGTGACATAGAGGTTCAACTGACTCTCTTCTCTCTTTCTCTGTAGTCCCCTGGTGGAAAAACCAGCTTTGCCCTCCTTTGTACCATTTTCACTTCAATAATCATCTATAAATGTGTTCGTTCTTTGACTTCTAACTGGTTCTCTCATTGGTTAATGAGTTAACTAAAATCTTTAAAATGTGTTTATTTTATATATCTGTATGAGAGTCATTTTCATATGTGTCTGTGTGAAGAGACCATCAAATAGGTTTTGTGTTAGCAATAAAGCTTTTTAATCCCCTGGGTGCAGGTGGGCTGAGTCTGAAAAGAGAGTCAGCTGAGGGAGATAGGGGTGGGGCTGTTTGATAGGATTTGGGTAGGTAGTGGAAAATTACAGTCAAAGGGGTTGTTCTCTGGCTGGCAGGGGTGGGGTCGCAAGGTGCTCAGTGGGGGAGCATTTGAGCCGGGATGAGCCAGGAGAAGGAATTTCACAAGGTAATGTCATCAGTTAAGGAAGGAACCTGTCATTTTCACTTCTTTTTTCATTCTTCACTTCCTTCAGGCCATCTGGATGAATACGTGCAGGCTTGGGCTCAGAGGCCTGACATTCCTGTCTTCTTATATTAATAAGAAAAATAAAACAAAATAGTATTGAAGTGTTGGGGTGGTGAAAATTTTTTGGGGTGGCATGGAGAGATAATGGGCGTTGTTTCTCAGGGCTGCTTCAAGCGGGATTGGGGTGGCATGTGAACCTAGAGTGGGAGAGATTAAGCTGAAGGAAAATTCTGTGGTAAGGAGTGATAATGTGGAGTTGTTAGAAGCAACATTTGTCACATAGAATGATTGGTGATGGTCTGGATGCAGTTTTGTATGAACTGAAAAACTAAACGGTCCGAATAAGAGGAGAAAAACAGGTATTAAAGGACTAAGAATTGGGAGGACCCAGGACATCCAATTAGAGAGTGCTCAAGGAGGGTCAGCATAGTCCTGCCAGCAAAGATTATTTATTTACTTTAAGAGGGAGTTAAGAGCGGTGGTTTCCTGCACCAGGAGATATCAGCTGTGATGGCTTGGAGAAACAGCGTAAACCGGCAGTGTAAACGAGAGCAGGGCATTTATGAGTAGTTGAGAACAGTGAATAAGAGTATGACTAGACAGAAGATAGTAGGTATGACAAGTTTTTAGGGCACAGTCCAATCTGGGCTGGTGTCTGGAATGAGACTCGGGCCTAATAAAAAGGAGCATCCATACAGGTCCTCAAACGGGCTGCACCCTGTAGCATTCTGAGGATAGGCCCGAATTCTGAGATGGGCAAGTGGTAAAAGTATTGTCCAGTCCTTTTTAAGTTGGAGGCTAAGCTTGGTGAGGTGTGTTTTTAAAAGACCGTTAGTCCATTCTACCTTTCCTGAAAATTGAGGATGGTAAGGGGTATGAAGTTTTCTCTGAATACCAAGAGCCTGAGAAACTGCTTGGGTGATTTGACTAGTAAAAGCTAGTCTGTTATTGGACAATATAGAGGTGGGAAGGCCAAACTGAGGAATTATGTCTGACAGATGGGAAGAAATGATTGTGGTGGCCTTCTCAGACCCTGTGGAAAAGGCCTCTACCCATCCAGTGAAAGTGTCTGCCCAGACCAAGAGGTATTTTTAGTTTCCTGACTCAGGACATGTGAGTAAAGTCAATTTGCCAGTCCTGGGCA
The DNA here is from genome assembly GCF_001698545.2 of Rhinopithecus bieti. Taxonomy (NCBI): domain Eukaryota; kingdom Metazoa; phylum Chordata; class Mammalia; order Primates; family Cercopithecidae; genus Rhinopithecus; species Rhinopithecus bieti. The sequence continues at coordinate 1,349,831 of NW_016826689.1, forward strand.
GGGGCAAATCCATGAGCTTGATATGTAAGGGAAGGGAGGGGTCCTGAACAATCCCTGAGGAGTAGAATATCAGATGGAACACTGAGAAGTGATGTTTTGAGGGTAGATTTCCACAATGGAAAGGAAATGAGAGGTTCTAAGAGGCGGGCTAGCAGCTTGTAACCTACGTGGAAGAGGTTATGAAATGACGACAGCATAGAATAGGCCTGTGAGGCTGGAAGGATATATTTTCCTTGGTCTAAGAACCATTTGCCTTGTGTGGGAAGAGATTGATAGGTAGAAGTTCCATTGGGGGAGTAGGTGGGAGTGACTGATGAGAAGGAGAAAAACTGGCCGTGAGGGACAGAAGTTGGAATGCTGGCTGCTTCTTTAGCTACCTTACCAGTATAAGCATTGCCCTGAGCAGTGGGATCTGATACCTTTTGATGGCCCTTTCTGTGAATGACTCCAGCTTCCTTTGGAAGTAAAGCAACCTTGAGAAGAGTTTTTAGTAAAGAGGCATTAATGATGGAGGACCCTTGTGTAGTGAAGAAACCTCTTTCTGCCCATATAACAGCATGGTGGTGCAGGNAACCTTGAGAAGAGTTTTAGTAAAGAGGCATTAATGATGGAGGACCCTTGTGTAGTGAAGAAACCTCTTTCTGCCCATATAACAGCATGGTGGTGCAGGATATGGAAGACATATTTAGAGTCAGTATAAATATTGACACATAGTCCCTTTGCAAGAGTGAGGGCTCAAGTTAAGGCAATGAGTTTGGCTTTCTGAGAGGTAGTGGAGGGGGAAGAAAAGTATATGCGTCAGGTGTGAGGAAGAAAATAGATTTTGGAAGTTATGAGAACTATAGAGAGTGAGTTGAGCACAGTCTGTGATTTTGAGGGCCTCTAAAAGTATTAGAGCGGCGGCAGCTGCCACATGCAAACATGAGGGCTAGGCTAAAACAGTAAGGTCAAGTTGTTTGGAAAGAAAGGATACAGGGTGTGGTCTTGGCTCTTGTGTAAGAACTCCGACCACACAGCCCTGCACTTTGGGTGTATGTAATGAAAAGGGAGTGATGAGTTAGGGAGAGCCAATGTAGGAGCTGTTTTTCAAGGAATGGAAAGGGGAGTAGGGAAAGGATTTAGGATCTATGGGGTCAGCTAGGTTTATCTAGAACAGAATAATGGGTTGTGGAGGGAGGTATTGAGGATAGGAGAGGATATGGGTTTGGTACCATGGGGTGGATAGGCAAAACAATTTGGTTGATAAGGTGCAGATCCTGAACTAACCTGTAAGACTTGTCTGGTTTTTGGACAGGTAAAATGGGGAATTGTAAGGAGAATTTATAGGCTTTAAAAGGCCATGCTGTAACAGGCGAGTGATAACAGGCTTTAATCCTTTTAAAGTGTGCTGTGGAATGGGATATAGGCATTGAGTGGGGTAAGGGTGATTAGGTTTTAATGGGATGGTAAGAGGTGCATGATCAGTCACCAAGGAAGTAGAGGTGTCCTATATTTGTGGATTAAGGTGGTGAGATACAAAGGGAGGTTGTGAAGGAGGCTTTGAACTGGGGAAAGGGCAGCAATGAGGTGTGGCTGTAGCCTAGGAATAGTCATGAAAGCAGATAATTTAGTTAAAATGCCTAGACCTAGTAAGGGAACTGGGCATGTGGGGATAACTAAAGAGGAGTGCATAAAAGAATATTGTCCGAGTTGGGACCAGAGTTAGGGTGTTTTAAGAGGTTTAGAAGTCTGGATGTCAATACCCACAACAGGTATGGAGGAAAAGAAAACAGGTCTTTGAAGAGAAGGTAACGTGGAGTGGGTCGCCTCCATATTGATTAAGAAGGGGACGGACTTACCCTCTACTGTAAGAGTTACCAAAAGCATCTGTGATGGTCCAGGAAGCTTACCAGGCAATCGGGTAGTGTCAGTCTTCAGCCACTAAGCCGAGAAGATCTGGGAAGGAGTCAGTCAGAGAGCCTTGGGCCAGAGTTTCAGGGGATCTGGAGTGGCTGCTGGGTGAGTTGGACAGTCTGATTTTCAGTAGGGTCCCGCACAGATGGGTGGCTTAGGAGGAATCCCAGGCTGTGGGCATTCCTTGGCCTATTGGCCAGATTTCTGGCACTTGAAGCAAGATCCTGATGGAGAAGGTCCTGTAGGGATGCTTGACTGCTGTTGCTTAGGCATGTGCGACTTAAACATTTTGAAGTTCTTAGGTGCTGGAGGTGTGGCTGGGTTTTGTCTCACAGTGGAGGCAAGTAATTGTAACTTTTCTCTATGATTGTACACCTTGAAGGCGAGGTTAATTAAGTCCTGTTGTGGGGTTTGAGGGCCGGAATTTAAGTTTTAGAGATTTATTTAATGTCAGGAGCAGATGGGTAATAAAAGAAAATGCATATTGAGAATAAGATAGCCTTCTGACCTCTCAGGGTCTAGGGCTGTAAAGCGTCTCAGGGTTGCTGGCAAATGAGCCACGAACCGGGCTGGGTTTTATATTTGATGAAAAGAGCCTAAACACTAACTGATTTGGGAGAGGTCAGATAAAGAAAAGGAGCATTAACCTTTACTATGTCTTTAGCCCCAGCCACCTTTTTAAGAGGAAATTGCTGGGCAGATGTGGGAGGGCTAGTCACAGAATGAAACTGTAAGCTGGACTTGATGTGAGGAGGGGAAGTGATAAAAGGATTATACGGTAGGGGAGTGAAGGCTGAGGAAGAATTGGGACCTGGCTCAGCCTGGCGAGAAGCAGCCTGGGCCTGGGGAGGAGGGGAGAGGTCAGATGGGTCTGTAAAAAAGAAAGATTGGAAAGACTCAGCAACACTTGGGGTTGGGACTGAGGGGACAGGCAGGAGGGAAAGAAGAAAGATTTGGGACGAGTTGCATTGGGAGCAGAGACTAGGGAGGGACCAGGGTGTAAAAGAATGCCTGGACGTCAGGCACCTCAGACCATTTGCCCATTTTACAACAAGAATTATCTAGATCTTATAAAATGGAGAAATCAAAAGTGTTGCTTTCTGGCATTTGGAACCACTGTCGAGTTTGTATTGGGGTTAAGCAGCATTGCAGAAGAAAATAAGGCATTTAGGTTTCAGGTCAGGTGTGAGTTGAAAAGGTTTTAAGTTCTTGAGAACACAGGCTAAGGGAGAAGATGGAGGAATGGAGGGCGGAAGGTTGCCTATAGTGAAGGACGCAAGCCCAGAGAAAAGAGAGGGTAGAGACACAGAGAGAAGGGTTGTGGGGTGCTTGCCTCCCAGGAAAGTGGTGCTTGCCACTAAAAGTGAAGGACCAAGGCAGGCATCCCCATGGTGATCAGACACCTCTGAAACGTGGCTGAATAATCAAGCAGGCATCCCTACAGTGATTAAACACCAAGGGAAGACTGTCTTCCCGAGTCTGTGACCGGCGCCGGAGTTTTGGGTTCACGGATAAAACACGTCTCCTCTGTCTCTACCAGAAAAGGGAAAGAAATGAAATTAAGAGAAGGGAGAGATTGAAGTGTGGCACCAAGATTGAAAGGAGAAAGAGGTTGAGGGATAGTGAGAGACGTTGGAGAAGAGAGTAAAGAGAGGCCGCTTATCTGATGTAAAATTGGTGAGATGTTCCTTGGGCTGGTTGGTCTGAGGACCAGAGGTTGTATGTGGATCTTCCTCATGGAGCAAAGAGCAGGAGGACAGGGGATTGATCTCCCAAGGGAGGTCCCCTGATCCAAGTCACGGCACCAAAATTTCATGCACGTCCATGTGAAGACACCACCAAACAGGCTTTGTATGAGCAATAAAGCTTTTTAATCCCCTGGGTGCAGGCGGGCTGAGTCTGAGAAGAGAGTCAGCCAAGGGAAATAGGGGTGGGGCTGTTTGATAGGATTTGGGTAGGTAGTGGAAAATTACAGTCAAAGGGGGTTGTTCTCTGGCTGGCAGGGGTGGGGGTCACAAGGTGCTCAGTAGGGGAGCTTTTGAGCCAGCACGAGCCAGGAGAAGGAATTTCACAAGGTAATGTCATCAGTTAAGGAAGGAACCTGTCATTTTCACTTCGTGATTCTTCACTTCCTTCAGGCCATCTGGACGAATATTTGCAGGCTTGGGTTTAGAGGCCTGACAGTCATAATTTGACCTCTTTTTGAAAATCATCTTCTCACACTCCCATCAAGAGGCATATGATGACAGAGTTTTGTTTCTTTGTGATTTTCCCAGTATTGATTTTAAGTCTGATCACTTGGTAAAGTTATCCCTTTCATTATAAAGAGACATTTTCCCCTTGTAATTAAAAAGTAATCTGTAGGATGACACTTTGAATTTCATGTGAATATCTTGTTCTTCAAAATATTTTACCTGAAAATCACCACTTATGATCATTTACTGAATCTCTTATTACTTTGGGGATGGGGGTACAATTTTGAGAAAATAATATGTATTAGTCTGTTTTCACACTGCTGCTAAAGACATACCTGAGACTGGGTAATTTATGAAGAAAAAGGGGTTTAGTAGACTCACAGTTCCACTTGGCTAGGGCAGCCTCATAATCATGGTAAAAGGTGAAAGGCATGTCTTAACATGGTGACAGACAAGAGAAAATTAGACCCAGTGAAATGGGAAGCCCCTTATAAAACCATCAGATCTCATTAGACTTATTCACTACCATGAGAACATTAGGGGGAAACTGCCCTGATGATTCAATTCTGTCCCACTGGGTCCCTCCCACAACACATGGGTTTTATGAGAGCTACAATTTAAGATGAGATTTGGGTGGGGACACAGCCAAACCATGGCATTTCCACCCCTGGCCCCTCCCAAATCTCATGTCCTCACGTTTCAAAAGCAATCATACCTCCCCAACAGTCCCCCAAAGTCTTAACTCATTTCAGCATTAACTCAAAAGTCCACAGTCTAAAGTCTCACCTGAGACAAGGCAAGTCCTTTCAGCCTATAAACCTGTAAAATAAAAAGCAAATTAGTTAGTTCCTAGATACAATGGGGGCACATTCATTGGATAAATACACCCATTCCAAATGGGAGAAATTGGCCAAAACAAAGGGGCTAAAGGCCCCAAAATCCAGTGGGGCAGTCAAATCTTAAAGCTCCAAAATGATCTCCTTTGATTCCATGTCTTACATCCAGGTTACACTGATGCAAGACGTGGGTTCCCATGGTCTTAGGCAGCTCTGGCCCTGCAGCTTTGCAAGGTACAGACTCCCTCCCAGCTGCTTTCATGGACTGGAGTTGAGTGCCTGTGGGTTTTCCAGGTGCATGGTGCAAACTGTCAGTGGATCTATCATTCTGGGGTTGGTGGATGGTGGCCTTCTTCTCACAGCTCCACTAGGCAGTACCCCAGTGAGGACTCTGTGTGGGGTCTTCAACTTCACATTTCTCTTCTGCACTGTCCTAGCAGAGGTTCTCTATGAGGGCCCCACCCCTGCAACAAACTTCTGACTGGACATGCATGTGTTTCTACACCTCCTCTGAAATGTAGGTGGAGGTTCCCAAACCTCAATTCTTGACTCCTGTGTACCCACAGGCTCAACACCATGTGGAAGCTGCCAGGGCTTGGGTCTTGCAACTTCTGAAACCACAGCCCAAGCTGTACCTTGGCCCCTTTCAACCACAGCTAGAGTGGCTGGGATGCAGGTCACCAAGTCCCTAGTCTGCACACAGCAGGGAGGTCTGGGCCGGCCCCACAAAACCATTTCTTCCTCCTAGGCCTCCAGGCCTATAATGGGAGGGGCTGCTGCAGAAGTCTCTGATATGCTTTGGAGACATTTTTCCCACTGTCTTGATGATTAACGTTTGGCTCCTTGTTACTTATGCAAATTTCTGCAGCTGGCTTGAATTTCTTCTCAGTAAATGGGTTTTTCTTTTTTATCACATCATCAGGCTGCAAATTTTCCAAACTTTTGTGCTCTGTTTCCCTTTCAAAACCAAGTGCTTTTAACAGCATCCAAGTCACCATTTGAATGCTTTCCTGCTTAGAAATTTCTTCTGCCAGATACCCTATATAGCAAATCCCTCAAGTTCAGTTTCATAAGTCTCTAGGGCGGGGGCAAAATGCTGCCAGTCTCTTTGCTAAAACATAACAATAGTCACCTTTACTCCAGTTCCCAACAAGTTTCTCATATCCATCTGAGACCACCTCAGCCTAGATTTCATTGTCCATATCATTATCAGCATTTTGGTCAAAGCCATTCAACAAGTCTCTAGGAAGTTCCAAAGTTTACTACATTTTCCTGTCTTCTTCTGAGCCCTCCAAACACTTCCAATCTCTGCCTGCTATTCCATTTCAAAGTCACTTCCACATCAGCAGCACCTCACTCTACTGGTACCAATTTACTGTATTAGTCTGTTTTCACACTGCTGATAAAGACATACCTGAGACTGGGTAATTTGTAAAGAAAAAGAGATTTAATTTCCAGGTGGCTGGGGAGGCCTCACAATCAGGTGGAAGGCAAAAGGCATGTCTTACATGGCAGCAGACGAGAGAGTGAGAGCCAAGTGAAAGGAGAAACCCCTTATCAAGCCATCAGATCTCTTGATACTTATTCATTACCTCAAGAACAGTATGGGGGTAATTGCCCCTATGATTCAATTATCTTCTTCCCACAACACATGAGAATTATAGGAGCTGCAGTTCAAGATGAGATTTGAGTGGGGACACAGCCAAACCGTATCATAATAAAATTGCTTATACATTTATTTTGCATTCACTAAGAAGAGCTTTGGCTTCCCTTTTTCCCTCTTTTTCTTTCTCTCTCTCACTAAGAAAAGAGACTTTAAAAAATAAATGTGTTATCTTTTTGTGAATGCTTAAATTACTTAACATTTTAGTCTTGCCGAGTTCCTTCAAACTGGTTCCCATGTGCTTTGATGTGACACTGTTAGCCTGTGGCACTTCCTCTGTCTTTTTTTTTTAATTTTAATTGAAACGGAGTCTTTATTGACCAGGCTAGGGTGCAGTGGTGTGATCATGACTCACTGCAACCTCCACCTCCAGGTCTCAAGTGATCTTCCTACCTCAGCCTCCTGAGTAGCTGGGACCACAGGTATGCACCACCATGCCCAACTAAGTTTTTAAAAATTTTTTTGTAGAGGTGGGGTTTTGCCATGTTGCCCAGGCTGGTCTTGAACTCTTGAACTTAAGGTATCCACCTGCCTCAGCCTCCCAAAGTTCTAGGATTACCAGCGTGAGCCACTGCACCCAACCGGGGCACTTCCTTGCTCTCAGACACAAGCAGATGTTCCAGGCTCCTGCTGTATTCCCATCCCTCAACACACCTGAAATAAACCATTTCTCCCAGAAACCCCAATTCCTTTTAGTAGAGAATGATAAAATAAGAAATGTTTACTGTGGAAAATTTGTTAGGTTTTCATAAGTAAACTGTTGTTTGAAATAAAAAATCTGCCAAAGTAACCAATGTTAGTTATTCTGATGGAGTAAGGTAGATATCATTCTCCTCTCCCTAGTGCTTCTAGTAGCAATTAGAATAAAACCTGAACTCCTTACCATGACCTACCAATCCTTACCAGATAAGATCCTGCCTATTTTCCATCTTGTGTGTGAGTTTTGCTCACCATGCTATTGTCACACTGTTCTTTTTATTCTTGAACACATCTAGCCCAACCAGTCCTACTATTTTTGCAGTTAGTATTCCCTCTACCTGGATGTCTTGTCACCAGATTTCCTTGCAGTTGGCCCTTCTCCCAATACCTGTGGCTGATCAATAGCAACCTTCTCAGAGAAGCTTTCCTTGAACAATTTGAATGCAGCACCCCTTCTAAGACCCTGGCAACCACCCCATCATATCATCCTGTTTCACTTTCAGGTCACTCTCAGAAATTATTCATTTGTTTCTTTGTTTGATTTTGCCTGTCTCCCAGCTAGGATATCAGCCCCATGAGAGCAAGGGTTATTGATACTATCTGTCCTATTTACTGCTGAATGCCCCACACTTAACACTGATTGGCATGTAGTGAGCATTTGATAAATATGTATTGAATGAATGGATGTCCTCCCTCAGATAGGAAACTGGAACAGGGTTGGGAGGAGGCAGAGTTTGAGCACTCATTCCTTTAGCTTTGGCTTGAAGGAAATTGAGTAAATAAAAGTTATCTTTCAAGTGACAGAGCACAGACTGATACTAGAGAATTCAAAAGCAATAAGCAGCATACCTATTAACTTCTTCGGGGAGTAAAAATACAGTAATCTTAACAAAAATGATAAGACTGTATTTAAAGAGCTTTATCCTTATTATGATTTATTTGCATATCTTCCTTATGCTGTCTCTACTACTCAGTAATGAAACAGGAGAAGTTTCTTTATTCTCCTCAAAGGGCATGCAACAGGGATGTGGCTCACTTCTTCAGTACTGGCTGCTCAAACCCCTATAGGGAGCATGCAGATGGGCAGGTCGTGGGGACCATTTTTGGGTTCCGACCCCACAGCAGCATCTAGGGTTGAGTGTTTACAGTTCCTGAAGCCCAGTGGGCATGTGTTACAGTGTGATCTTTCAGTTTTGCAATCAGAAGGCCGCTTGTGTTAATCAGCTCAATTAGACCCTCTGCCTTATCCCAAGGACAGAGGGCTTTCTGTATCCCAGGTCCTCGCCCTAGTGTACTGGAAAAATCAGATGACACATGGGCTTGGAGTACGGGTACAAGAGTTTACTGAGTGGTGGAAGTAGCTCTCAGTGAGATGGATGGGGAGCCAGAAGGGGGATGGAGTGTGAAGGTGGTCTTCCCCTGGAGTCAGGCTGTTCAGCAGCTGGACTCTCCTCTGACCACCCCTGGCCGATTTCCCCTTGGCATCTGCATCATTCTGCTGTCGACACTGTCTGCCAGTGTCTGCTGGTGTCTGCTGGTGTGCTCTTCTGCTTCTCTCAAGGTCCAGCCACTTGTGCTCATGCCCATTACAGTTTCAGGTTTTTATGGGCACAGGATGTGGGGGCGTGGTGGGCTAGAGTGGTCTTGGAAAATGCAACATTTGAGCATGAAAACAGGAGTGCCTGTTCTCACTTAGGTCCATGGGCACAGGCCCAAGGGTGGAGCCCTTGCCAGAGACCCTGATCTTCTCTACTAAGCACTTCCCCACCCTCCCATCCCATATTAATAACATTATTATGGTTTTTAAAATACTGCTTACCAGTGTTAAGTGGAATCAAAGAAAGTGTTCCCTGCCTTGAAAAATTAGGCCAGAACACTGAAAGTAAAGAAATTGACCTAAGGGTCAACAAGATGGTAAACAACAATTAAGCATACGAAAAGCAAAGAAAATATCAAATCGGGAAAATGTATCAGGCTGCTGCTCTAGAGCATCCATGAAGATTCTTCTTGTATTTGAAATAGTGAAAGTTTTATTTTGTTTATGACAGCAATTCCAGAACACGGAACACCTTAAAATTTTGAAGACTATTTCTATCTCTTCCCCAAACCAACTTGCTTGCATGACCAGAATGCTACCTTGAGTAAAGTCATAAATAAAATTAGTCTTACATTTTCAAAATTATATTTGAAATTCAATTTTTTAATCATAGATTAGAAATTAAGAATAATAGGTAAGTTTTAACTTAATTAAAATAAAATATTTTATTAAAACCAATGCACAAATTGCCTTGAAGATGAAAATGTAAGTAAAACCACAACTAATATGATTGCTTTTCTCCCTTGCAAAGTGTATAAGCCATCTGTTAATTTATGTAAACACATAAATGGCAAATGTGAATAAGACCTGTTAATAGTTAATGGATCCTAGGAAACAGATAAGAATTTAGAATTCTATAGTTGTGTTTTTTTTTTTTTTCAGAAAAATTAGGTAGTAGAAAAAGAGATGAAACTTTTCTTTTTGAAACCAAACATAAAATAATAAGAAATTCATGAATGCCAAGAAACAACACCTATTTTCTCAATCATAATAGACTTACTTCAGTTTGTATATATTTCCACCCAAATACAAGTTATCCAATTCTATCATCAGTACTACTCCAGTGTTTAAGCACATTAGAAAAATTCCCCATTTGAAGTGAAAATGACAAAAGACATAAAATAATACTGCTCAAAGCTTTCTAGACAGTGGAACAGGACATTGGGGCTTGGCCTCTCTCCTTCCACCCCCTACTCCTACCCCTACCCAACAACTTGCTTTTCGAAAAGAATCAAAGGCCGTTATTCTGGCTTTGCACTTCTGCCTGGTTCTAAAGAAGTTGGCACTTTGGTATTTGATTCTGTCACCAAGGATTCTACTCAGAAGGTACCCAATGGACTGATAAAAAGACAAAGAAATATCCCACTGAATGCCAGGGCTTTTGAAAATATTTTTTCAATGTTTTTAGAGTCAATAGAATCACTTGCAGAAACTCCCATGCCCCAAGTCTCCAAAGGCCTAAGGCCCACAGCCTGGTATCTCCCTTTGAATGCTAAATACTTATTAGCACATCTTCCTTAAAGTAATAATAAGAAGTCCTGAAATGACTTCCCCAGAGAGGTTACAAGTGAAAGGGAGATATTTTATATTCTGTCAGAGAATGTACTCATCATTCGTAATACAAAAGGAAGTTGGAGGCAAGGGAGTGATTTAGTCTTTTAATTATTGGTGATGGAAGAATTTAGAAAACTTTAAATTTCTCTTTAATTATATTAGTATTCCATAGTGTTCATTTTAAAGTAGATACAGATTTTTGAGGATGGAATGGAAACTGACAGAGGAGTTAGGATTCTTCCTCAGTGGGCTCCAATAGTTCCTTATTTACATAGTAATTTACAGTATTCTGTATCAGAAGAGCAGTGAACAGAGTTCCCTAGGAAGAGGCAAGGCGTTGGGGGCAGAGATTAAGAGGTGAGACCTTTGAGGAAGAGATTAAATCCTGATCATTCTGCCTAAGCACTATGTTGTACAGTTGATTTCTAGAACTTATTCATCTTGCATGGCTCAAACCTTGTATTTGTTGAGCACCAACTTCCCATTCCTCCAACCCCCAATCCATGGCAACCATTGTATTCTCTGCTTTTAGGAGTCTGATAAAAGTGTGGAGGCTCCTCAGAAAATTAAACCCAGAACTACCATATGATCCAGTAATCCCACTTCTGGGTATATAGCCAAAGGAATTGAAGTCATATCAGCACTTCCATGTTCACTGCAGCTTTATTCACAGTAGCCAAGACATAGAAGCAAACCAAGTATTTGTCAGCTGATGAATGGATAAAGGAAATGTGGTATATTTATACAATGCAATATTATTTCGCTTTACATAAGAAGGAAATTCTGCCATTTATGACAGCATGGATGAACCTGGAGGACATTATGCTAAGTGAAACAAGTCAGTCACAGAACAAATACTTCATGATTCCACTTATATAAGGTATCTAAAATAGTTAAACTTTTATTGATTTTTAATTTTTTTCTACTGGTTATTGAGAAAGGTTTGTCAGAGTCTTTGACTCTGTGAATTTCTTTCTTTCTTTTTATTTCTGTCCATGTATATCTATTTTGAAACCATGTTATTTCGTGATTATGTTCTTAGGGTTATGCCATCCTATTGAATTCACTCATTACTTATTGTGAAATATTATTATTTATTGCAAGTAATCCTTCTTAACTTATGTGACTTAGCGTGTACTTTGTCAGATTGTAATATGGCCACACTAGTAGTTGGTCAGTATTTAAAAAGTATCCAAATATCCTCCATCTTCTTACTTTCTACTATTCTGTGGGTGTATGTTAGTTAAGATGTCCTCAAGCACCATATAGATGGGTTCCCATTTTTCATAAAATCTGATATTCTTTGTCCTTAAATTGGTGTTCCATGTATAATTGAATTTTGAAGGTTTAAATCAACAATTACATGTATAATTTATTATAAAATTGACTTGCATCTTTATATTTGTTTTCTGTCTATTCTACTTTCTTTCTCCTTTCTTTTCATCTTAAGGATTAATCATTTTATTTTTTAAAAATTCTATTTCTTCATTAGCTAGTAGGTTAAAATTTATTTTATTGTCTTTCAGTGAGTATGCTAGATATTTTGAAATATATGTTTGATGTATTAAATATAATTCAATTTGTACTTTACAATTACCTCAACAATGTAAGTTCTAAATAGCACTCAAACTCCATTTAAACTGTGCTCATGTTTTGCTATTATTGTTGAGCAACTTTGTTTTAAATATTTGCCTTATAAGACACTGTTATGGTTGTTCTACATTATAGATACTCTTTTAGGTTTATTCACATGCTTACTCTTTTCAATGATTTTTATTCCTTCCTGAATATCTGTTTCACTCTGGAATCATTTTTCTTCTGCTTGAAGAACACATTTAATATTTCCTTTAGTCCAGGTTGTATTCTTTTATTTTTTTTTTAAATCTGAAAACATTTTAGTTTGCCTTTATTTTAAAGTATATTTTCACTAGGTATAGAATTCTCAGTTGACAGCTATTTTTCAGCACTTTAAAGATGCTGTCCCATTATCTTCTGACTTCAATAAACTTGTCAAAGTGTCTGTGGTCAATCTTACTGTTATTCATTTGATAATAGTATATCTTTTTTTCCCTATAAACATTTTCAAGGTGTTTTCTTTGTGACTTTCAGTAGTTTTGCTGTGATGAGATGGGTATTATGCTTCGAGATTCAAGATTATATTGAGTTCCTGACTTGAGGTCATCTATGATTTTTCACATGATCTTGTCCCATCCCCCTTTGAATATTACTGCTTCCATCCCATTTTCTGTGTTATCTCTTTATGGGATTCCAATTATTCATATTTTAGACCTCTCAATTGTGTTCCATGTGTCTCTTATTCTCTCTCTCTCTCCCTCTCTCTCTCTCTCTATCCATTTTTTCTCTAAATCTGTTTTCTGCTTTAAAAAACTTTGCACTATACAGATTTTGAATCAGATGATTTTGCTGTTGTTATAGGGACTGTCCTGTGTGTTGAAGAATGTAAAACAGCACCTCTGGCTACTATCCACTAGATGTCAGTAGCATCCTCCTAGTCATAAAAATTAAAATTGTTTCCAGATATTGCTAAATAACCCCTTGGGGTCAGAATCATTTTGATTGAGAATCACTTGGTCTATTTCACAGGTACATTTTATAGTTAACATTACACTAATAATTCCAGGTTAAAACTCTCCTGAGAGCCAGGAGGTTGCAGATGAGCAGTAGCTACCTGTTTCTTTGGGGTTTCTAGCTATTAAGGCTTCTCTACAGAGGCTTTTTCTCTAAGGCAAATGTAAACCTTTGGTAGATTTCCTTACTAAGGAGGACCTGTTTCTTGCTGGTTGCAATGGATGGAGGAGAAGGGTCCTAATGGACCTGACACACTTTAATTCAGGTGTAGTACCCCAGGGAACAAGCACATCTGGAGTATGCTCCTTGATACTTTCCTTATCTTTAAAGTGATCAATCAGAGTGCCTGCTGAACTTCTATTTCTTCTCTCTTCCCCCATATGGTTTCTCTGCATTCCTCTGGGTATGCCATTCTAGAGTGTCAGATTTTCTGGGCCCTCAAGAGATGAAGAAAATATTGTGAAGTGTAAGATGTAGTAGACGGAGCACTCAGCTTGAGGTCAGGGGACTCTAGGCTCAGCTCTGGCACCAGATAGTGATAATGATTTTGATGCATTAACTTATTCTCTTTGGGCCTACTTTATCTGCTGTTAAACTAGGAGATAGTTCTACATATTTTGTACTAACCTAACTTGCAGTTTTTGAATTCTTTCTTCTGTGCTTAATTTGTTATAAACCTCATCTATTGAGTTCTCAATTTTTTATTGCTTCTTTGGTTCTAGGAATTTCCATTTGATTCATTTCTTTTCTTTTCTTTTCTTTTCTTTTTTTTTTAGTATAGATGGGATTTCACCATGTTGGCCCAGGATGGTCTCGATCTCCTGATCTTGTGATCCGCCCACCTCGGCCTCCCAAAGTGCTGGGATTACAGGCATGAGCCACCACACCCAGCCCATTTGATTCATTTCTCAGGGGATAGTCTCCATCTTTTACTCTTCTCTTTTGAGCATGTTTATCATATGATTTTAATATTTTTGTTTGATTATTCCAATATTTTTATTACTTGCAGGTTTTCTGTTAGTTACTTCTTCCTGCTATCATGCTTAGTAATTTTTTATTGTATTCTAGAGACTGTCTGTAAAAGTTAGATAGATTGTGAGTGATATTATCATTCTCCAGGGGATATTTACTTTGCTCTGGCAGTCAGATAGAGTAGGGATGGATCACCTTGATGTAAATATGTATTGAAATAATTCAATGCTAGGTTTCAGTCTTTGTGAGGGTTGGTTTATTTAGGGTTTTCCCCAAATACTATGACATCACCATTCCATGTCTTAACTAAAAGTTGCATGGATTAAAATATTTTTTAAAATTAGTAACTTTTAGGATTTTTTAACTTTTACATTCAAGATTGTCTATGTCTTTCTTTTTCTACCCGATATGATTCTTTGCATTAAGACCACTGGAGATGCAACATTTAAAAAAAAGTTTTATTATTGTCTATGAAATTTTCTTCCATGACATCAACATCTTTAGCAAGTTTTTATTTGCATAAATAGGCAATGACAGTTACATCATGACTACTCCCTGTCCAGCAGCAGTGAGATATATCCCAATTTAAAATATTTTTAAAGTGAAGAGAAAAAAGAATATACACCTTAAAATGGATAGAATGCCATTTGAATAGCACTTAGAACAGTTCATGGTGAAGATTAAATGTGATTATTATTTTTATTTGAGAATAGGAGTAAAATGATCTAACATACATTTTTAAAGAGTCTCTAAAACTCAGTGATTTAAAAAGAAACAATGAATATAAATGAGCAAAAAATCTGAACAGACATCTCACAGAGATTTACAGATGGCAAACAAACAGATAAAATATGTTTAACATCACATGCCATTAGGGAGGTTTGCAAATTAAGGTCACAATGAGATACCACTACACACATATTATTGATAGAATAGTGAAAATTCAAAACACAAACACTATGAAATGCTGGTGAGAATTTAGAACAACAGAAACCTCAATTTATTGCTGGTGGGAATGCAAAATGGTGTATCCATTTTGAAAGATAGTTTGTCAGTTTTGTACAAAATTAAACATACCTCTTCACATATAATGCAGCAATCATGCTCCTTGGTATTTAACCAAATGAATTGAAAACTATGTCCACACAAAAATCTTCATACAAATATTTATAGTAGTTTTATTTATAATTGTCAAAACTTGGAAGCAATGAGATGTTTTTCAGTAGGCGAATGGGAAAATAAACTGTGGTACATCCAGGCAATGGAATATTATCGAGCACTAAGAAACAAATGAGCTGTCAAGCCATGAAAAGACATGGAGGAACTATAAATGCATACTAAGTGAAAGGAACCAATCTGGAAAGGGTACATAATGGGTGATTTGAGCTCTATGATATTCTGAAAAGACAAAAATATGGAGACAGTAAAAAGATCCGTGGTTTCCAGGGGTCAGATGGAAGAGAAGGATGAGTAGGCAGTGCACAGAAGACTTTTATGGCAGTGAAACTACTCTGTATGATCCTATAGTGGTGGATGCAGCTCATTATACATTTGTCAAAACATATTCAATTTACACCAAGAGTGAACTATAATGTAAGCTATAGACTTTGGGTGATAATTATGTGCCAATGTAGGCTCAGCAGTGTTAACAAATGTACTACTTTGGGGGCTGGATTTTGATAGTGTGGAAAGCTGTTTTTGTGTAGTGGTAGGAAATATATGGGAACTCTCTACTTTCTCTTTAGTTTTGCTGTGAACACAAAAGTACTCTAAAAAACCAAGTATATGAAAAACTTTTAAAATAAAACTCTCTAGCTGTGATGGGGAGACGAGTTTTAAGAGGTGATATGAGTTGAAGGAGATTAAGAGGCTTTACACAATCCAAGTAAGAAATCATTGTTTTGAACCAATGGTAGTTATGGGGTAGGGCAAAGTGGTCTGATTCTTAATATGTTTGAAGATGTGTTAAACAGGATTTCTGATAAATTAGATACAAGTTATTAAAGAGAAATCATAGATATATTCAGGGTATAGGTATGGGCAGCTATAAGGATGAAGATGATATTTAATAAAATGAAGAGGGCAAAGCAGATGGCTTGGTGGGGTTGTGGGCAGGTAGAGGAGGGAAGCTCAAAATTATGATTGAGGAAGCTTAAAATATGATTATGGCTATCTTAAGTGTATATTAAATATTCAAGTGTAGATATGAAGTAGAGAATTATATACATGAGTCTCTCATTTAAGGACAAGTCAAAAGTCGAGATATAAATTTGGAAGTCATGGTATTTCAAGTTGCAAGCATGGTTGAGATGACCTGGAAAATAAGTTTAGATTGAGAAAAGGAAAGGTCTGAAGACACAGTCTTGGTGAAATTTAATGCTAGAAATTGGAAAACGGGGACTTACCAAAAAAGAAGCTTGAGAGGGAGTAACCTTCTTAGGTAGGAGGAGACTCAAATGAAAGCTCTAATTTTTTTTTTTTTTTTTTTTTTTTTGAGACGAGTCTCGCTCTGTCGCCCAGGCTGGAGTGCAGTGGCCGGTCTCAGCTCCTGCAAGCTACGCCTCCCGGGTTCACGCCATTCTCACTGCCCTCAGCCTCCTCCCAGTAGCTGGGACTACAGGCGCCCGCCCACCTCGCCCGGCTAGTTTTTGTATTGTTAAGTTGAAGATCGGGTTTCACAGTGTTAGCCAAGGATGGTCTCGATCTCCTGACCTCGTGATCCGCCCGTCCTCGGCCTCCCAAGTGATGGGATTACAGGTTGGAGCCACCAGCCCGGCCAAAAGTTCTAACTTTAAGCCAAGAGAAGAAAATGAAGAAATAGAGGAATCAGCAGTGTCATATGCTACTGGATAGGTTCCATTGTGACACATCTTATATTGTTTTAAAATATTATTTTAAATGTAAGTATGAAATTTGATCTCCTAATATTTTACTTAAAATGTTCACATCATGTTCATTCATAAATGAAATGGGATTATGATTTTCTATTACTCAGTCATTATTTGAAAATTAATGCTATAGTAGCCTTCTTTTCTTTTTCTTTTTTTTGAAACAGGGTCTCACTCTGTTGCCCAGGCTGGAGTGCAATGGTACAATCACAACGCACTGCAGCCTCGACCTCCTGGGCTCCAGCAATTCTCCCACTTCATCCTCCTGAGTAGCTGGGACTACAGGCATGCACCACCACACCTGGCTAATTTTTTTGATTTCTAATAGAGACAGGGTCTTATTATGTCGCTCAGCCTGGTCTTGAACTCCTGAGCTCAAGTGATTCTCCCATCTCAGCCTCCCAAAGGGTTGTGATTACAGGCATGGGCCACCATGCCCGTGCACAGTAGCCTTTTGAGTATCCAAGTATCTAAATGAATGGGGGATGTGTGGAATATAAATTAAATAGTTTTTCCATAAATTGAACACGGGTGAAGGAGGTTACAAGGGAGTACCATACACTATTCTCTTAATTTTGTTCTTTTAAAAATTATTCTATGATAAAGTTTAAAAATAATGTAGTTTTCCTCTATTCTATTTCCTGGCTGTGGCATTAACATTTACCTACCCCATGCTGCCAGTTTCCATCCACATTATATCATGAGTTACCTTTTGTCTTCCAAGGTGTTTCTCACAGCTTTCTGTTTATTTGTTTTTGTTATAGCTGTGAAATCCTCAGATCTGTGCTTTCCTTCCCCTTTCATTGTTTATCCAGGTGAAGTTTGGAGGAAAGAGCCAGCAGTCAGTGCTAATGAAATTTAAAGAGCACTTTTGGAAAGAACTGATATCTTTACAATGTTAAGTCAAACCTTCCATGAATACAGTAATCTCTGTATTTACTCAGGTCTATTTTATGGCTTTCAATAGGGTTTAAAAATTTTTCCTATAAAAGCTTTGTGTATTTTATCAGGTTAATTTCTGTATACTTTGTAGTTTCTTCAGTGGTATCTTATTTTCTACTACTATTCTAATTGCTTATTGCTGGGATAAGAAAATGTACTGATTTTTCTACATTCAGAAAGCTCGATGAACTCTTTCTAATAGTTTGTTGATTCTGCTGGATGTTCAATGCAAATTATAATATCTTCTCAATATAAAGACAATTTTTACATTGTCTTACTTTTAAAATATTCTCCATTAAAATTACATTTACTATTGATTTTCAGGATATAGATGTTATTACATTAAGGAGATTTATTTCTTACCTGGTTTGTGATAGTTTTTGTCACAAATGAGTGCTGAACTTCATTGATGTGTTTCTGAATCTATTGAAAAGACCAAGTCATTTTTCCTTTTTACTTATTAATATATTGTTATATTCAAAATTTATTATGCCAATTCATTATAGTATTCCTGATATAAACCTTAGTTCATCATTATGTAATTATTTAAATAATACTGAATTTGTTGATCTAATATTTGCTTTAAGATGTTTGCATTTGAGCGGATGTGATGGCTCACACCTGTGATTCCAGCCCTTTCAGGGGCTGAAGCAAGAAGATCACTTGAGCCCAGGGGTTCAAGACTAGCCTGGGCAACATGGTAAGACAGAGACCTCATCTTAAAAAAATATATAAAAATTACCTGGGAGCGGTGGCACATGCCTTTAGTCCCAGCTTCTTGGGAGTTGAGATGGGAGGACTGCTTGAGCCCAGGAGGTTGAGGCTGTAGTGAGCTATGATCTTGTTAGTGCACTCCCACCTGGGTGACAGAGCAAGATCCTGTCCCCCCGCCCCCCACAAAAAAAGAAAGAAATAGAGAAAGAAACAAAAGCATCATGTCATCATGTTGACATTTATGCATTTATATTCATAAGTAAGTTAGACCTGGAATTGTGTTTTATTTCTTTGCAGGGAGCAGTTTTAAGTTTCAGAAAAATTGAGTGGAAAATAGAGAGTTCCCATACACTCTCCATTCCACCCCAGTTGCCCGTATTACTAACATCTTGCATTAGCAAGTTACATTTATTACAATTGATGAGCCAATATTGTTGCATTATTCACAAAAGTCAGTAGCTTACATTGGAGTTCACTGTTGATGCACATTTTCTGGGTTTTGGTAAATGTATAATGGCATGTATCCACCATTACAGTATCATACAGAATAATCGTGCTGCTCTAAAAATCCCCTCTGCTTCACCTATGCAGCTCTCCTTCCTGCCCTATAAAAATGGTTTGAACACTCACATTTTAAATCACTGAATAACATCCTATTGTCAGATGTGCCATAGCTCATTTACAGATTCACCTATTGAAGGACATGAAATTGTGTTTTAATGTACTGTCCTAATCTAGATTGAGAATATGAATTGCACTAGAATCATAAAATTAATTTCCTTTCCTTTTTTCTTTGTTTTTGATGACATGTAAAATTGGGGTTGTCTGTGCCTTGACATTTGGTGCACTCTCCTTTTGAAACTGTCTGGGTCTTGGGCTATATCAGTCAAGATCTAGTCAGGAGACAGATATAGAATAAGTTGAACAGAAAAGCAATAAAAGAATTATTAAATGGTAATGAAGGAACTCCAAGGAATACAGATGTAGAATATATATGGAAAAGTCACAATTTCTAGGGCTAAGACAGAGGACCCAAGGGAGGAACAAATTTGGAAGAGGGCTCCCCCACCTCCAACAGGGGCTAATTTAAACTTCGTTAGAAAGGGTGTGACTGTAGCCCTCTGAGTGGTGTAAAAGTTGACTGAGGTGTCAAAGGCCCAGGCTGATCATCAGAAAACTGTGGCTAGGGTGTAAACAAAACTTGCAGGAGGTCAGCTGCCCTCTGGAAAGCCTACCCATGAAGTTCTGCTCAAACTCAACAGGAAGCACCCACTGGGAAGCCTGTGAGAGTATTTAGAAAGGCAACTGGGGGGCAGCAGAACTTGCTGGAATACCATCTGCTGGATCACCTGTGAGACACCCTGAATGTCAGCTGGAAGCCTGCAGAACTTGCCAACAAAACTGCTTGTGGAGATGCCACCTAACTCCCTCCTGGGAGACTGGCTGGGAGGCTGGCTGGCGGGCTGGTAGAGCTTACCAGAATGCCACCATGGAGGTTCCACAGGAACTCACTAGAAGGACTGAGTGCCAGTGGGTGTCCCTCATGCAGGCTGAGTGCTGCAGAAGCTCTTGCTCTGTTGCATAGGCAGGAGTGCAGTGGTGTGATCATGGTTCACTGCAGCCTCGACCTCTCACCTCAGCCTCCCAAATAGCTAGGACTACAGATATGCACCCACCACACCTGGCTAATGTTATACTTTTTTAGGGACATGGTATCACTGCAAAAGAGAGGAGTAGCATTTGGAAACCAAGGAGAGAAGTTGTTCCTCCTGCAGTGTCCCCCAGCGTCCTCTACTGACAAAACTTACCACCATGCCATCTGGAAAAGAAATGTTTACCAGGTCCAGCTTTACTATCTCAAAGCAGGATAACAAAGAAGGGATGCAGCTGAAGGACAATTAGTCGATAGCTGGAGCAGGGGCTTTATTTTTATTTTTTATTTTGTGAAGCAAGGCAAGGAGAGAGAGAGATTTTTGATTGCCATTTCCATTTTTGTTAATGTTTGGCTATTCTTTTCTGCTGTTGTTTGTTTGTTAGTTTTGAGACAGTCTCACTCTGGTGATCTCGGCTCAACGCAACCTCCACCTCCCGGGTGCAAGCAATTCTCCTGACTCAGCCTCTTGAGTAGTTGGGATTACAGGTGTGCACCAGCATGCCTGGCTAATTTTTGTATTTTTGGTAGAAACAGCGTTTCCCCATGTTGGTCAGGCTGGTCTCAAATCCCTGACCTTGTGATCCACCCACCTCGGCCTCCCAAAGTGCTGGGATTAAAGGTATGAGCCACTGTGCCTGGCCTTGGCTATTCTTTAACATTCTTCTTGTTCCAATTTTGGTCCTTAATCTTTGCCCAAGAATTTGTCTATTGAAGCTAGGTTGTCAAATTTATTGTTGAGTAGCCTTCCAAGCATTCCTGTAAAAATAATATATTTTTGGCCCAGTGCAGTGGCTCATACCTTTTGTCCCAGCACTTTGGGAGGCCAAGGCAAGGAGGATTACTTGAGCTCAGGAGTTTGCAACCAGCCTGGGCAACATAGTGAGACCTTGTCCCTATAAAAAATACAAAATTAGCTAGGTGTGGTGGGTGTATATCTGTAGTCCTAGCTACTTGGGAGGCTGAGGTGAGAGGTTGAGGCTGCAGTGAACCATGATCACACCACTGCACTCCAGCCTAGGCAACAGAGCAAGACTTTGAATAATAATAATGATAATATACTTTTAAAAAATCTCTTTATATATTTTTATTCTTTTTGTAGTCTGCCTTTACCTTATTTGTATTTATTGCAGAGGTTGTTAGTGCTCACCAAAGTATGCATATGCTTTTCTATGTAATTACCCTCACTACGGGATTACAGGTTGGTCCAAACCAATGAGAGGTGAGCAGAGAGTATGACTTCCAGGCCAAGGAAGTTCACAGCCAGCAATCATTATTCTTCTCTTTCTTCTTCTGTCATGGAAATCATAGACCCCTGATTACTGCTTGAGGAGAGATACCCTGTAGATTTGACTGGCCAAGGATTCTGAGGAAAGCAAGAAATAAACATTTATGTGTAAAACCAAGTGATTTTGGGGGTTTTGCAGTGTCAGCTACCCTTAATTACTCTGAATGAAACAGGAATCTTTTTCTTTCTCTTCTCTCCTTAATCAGCCTTTCTGGGGACTTACCTACTTTAGTAGTCTTCTCCAAAGAAAAACCAACTTTTGGGTTACTGTAGCTCAGTGGATAAAATCACAGATTATAAATCAGTCCTGATTAGCCTGTGATCTTGAAAAAAATATGTAATTTTCCTGTGTATTGATTTACTCATCTGTAAAATAAACAATGAATAACTTTACCTATCTGTAAGTGAGTTGTGAAGATTGAGTGAATTAATCTATGTAAAGCATTTAAAGTGGCCCTTAGCATATGCACTGTAAACATGTTAGCTACTATTATTTATGTTTTTCTCTACTTTATTAGTTTCTGTCCTTATCTTCATTACTTCTTATTTCTTTCACTTATTTTCTTGTTTATTTTCTACTATTTGGGGAATATTCAGCTCACTTATTTATAATTTTTTTGTTTTCTGATGAATAACTTTTAGAAAATACATGCCCCTCAAAGTCCTGCCTTAACTGGTTCCCAGACATTTTAACATGTAGGGCTTTTATTCTCATTCTGCTGTAATTTAATACTTTTACTCATGAATTTCTCTTTTTTTTAGTTTATAGGCATTTGGGGTTTTCTAAGATTTTCATTCAGTTTGAATTTTTTTTTTGGTCCCCTCCCCTTTATAAAATA
>NW_016826690.1:0-2937 GCF_001698545.2 Rhinopithecus bieti
CTTGCTCCGCCCCCTGTATCCACATAGTTTTGAACTGTAATGACCAGCAGCAACTGAAACCATGGAGAGTGAAACTGAAAATAAGGGGAAACTAAGGTAAAGTGAGGCCCTTGTATAAGTTAAGTTCAACCAGTCAAAATGTTCATCAACATCATTCAAGGAAGGCTTATTTATAATGGGTCTTATGACCGGGGTGTGAGCAGGGTGTTAGGGAACCATAGTAGTTAAGGAACCTAGACCAGCAGCAGAGGGGCTGCTACCACACCAAGGATAGCCAAAGAGACAAGAGGTTGGAGAGTCACATCAGGCAGGCTGCTTGAGTACAGCAGAGACGGCCAGCGTGAGGCAGTCTCTCGGGGAAGGAATAAATTATTTGTAGGGTAAAGATACTGGACTCAAAACAATAGAGAATGGAGTAACTAAAAGCTGACATTCTCCTCTCTTTCTCTGACTGTTTCTGGAGTCCTCCTTGGCTGGCTGAAGACAATCGGAAATGAGAGGAAATGGTTATCCTGTTAATACAATCTATACAAGTGAGCCTCAGAGAAATGAGAGGATGGAGAAGGGTAGAGAATGGCTCCAGAGCATAAAATGGACATACATGGAACACCCATGCTTGACTGTTCATATCTGCAATATATTGAACAGTTTTTTTTCTTTTAATACTAAATGATGATTGTCATAATTAGCCACAAATAGTATCAGGGTACTGTAAAAACTGAATTTTATATCAAAACCCTTGAAACATGAGAGAAAATACAATTATCACTTAATAAAAACAATAGTGCCTTATACTTTGCATGGTCCTTATAATTCTAAGTACTTTTGCATACATAGTGTGATTTGATAGATATTAACAAAATAAATAATATGTTTTGTAATATATTCTGGGTGCTGTTCTGAAGGATTTACATCCTACAACTCTATAAGGTAGTCTCTTTTATAGATAAGGAAAACGAGACACAGGGAGGTTATCTAAGTTGCCAATAGTAAAACCTGGATATAAACACAGAACCCGCCCTCAAAAACCAATGTACATGTGGCTTTTGATATGTACAATAAAAATTGATTGAATAATAAATCTGAGTTGATAGAGTTATTTTACATAAGAAATAAATGAAGACTTTAAGAGTATAAGGTGAAGTGCTTTGAATTCTTTTAAGTAAATAATTTAGCAATGGGACAGTAGCCTTAGTTCAGAGCTCTTTCCATTATTTCTTATTTGTAAGGAAGATTTCTTTAATAATCATAATGAGTTCATGTTTCAAGATCTTGTTAGAGCTAATGCAAAAAAATCAAATATAGGTAGCTAGTTGTAAAAAGCCACATTTTAGTTGTTATTAAAGACATACAAATATGGAATTGAACTTAATCCTTTTAGAAACGCTTGATTAGTTGTTGATGTCAGAGGTCCTCTGGCAATGCCTGCAAATTTGCTGTGATGATGAATGGTCATAACATCACTTTTATATAACTTGTATCACTTGCTTTCCTTGGAGAGTGAGAGGTGGCACTACCAGGTAACACAGGTATCTACAGCTGCAGAATCTGTTGTTTGGATGCACTATGTTTTTTAATATTCCACTTGGGCAAAATACTTTCAACTATTTCTGTCGGGGCTGTTGTTGATCAAAAGTTTTCAATCTTCAGCCTGAACATGGACAGTATGAATTTATATTTGGCACATATGTTCTTTACTTTTTAATATTCTCTGTCGTCATCTAGCCCAGTATCCTTAAGATTCATCTGTGTTCTTTAAAAGACATGTGTACATTGAATTCTTTACCCTCAGTATATTTTTAAAAATTTGTCTAATTCAATACATTGCATCTTTATTTTTTAAGAAAAATACAACCCATTTGTTTTCTTTCTCTGACATATTGTATATTTCAAAGGAATAATATGAACTTACCTTGTATTGAATATGAGCATTCTATGAAAGTTCATTTTTGTAATGTAAACCTTTCTACCCTTATTCTGCATCACACTGTGAGAAACCTTTGCATGTATGAACACAAAACTTACATGCCCAGTTTCTTTCCATACCTCTGGCTCCTTGTATTTAGTTGTGAATGCATCTGTGACATGAATGTCCTTCAGAGAATAGACTTTGGGAACTAGTGTGTACTTGTCCTATATGCAAGTTTGGGATATTTAAGCAATGATTTCTGGTTCTCATACAGTCTAGAAAGGGATGAGTAAATTTCAAGTGGGCTCATTACTTTGACTTACGGGTGTTTTACCCTGTGGGAAAGGGTATAGTCAGAAGAGAATTCAAGCCAAAGTCAAGATACCCAAAGTTCAAGGGTCAGGTTACGTCAGGAAATAAGACCCTTCTTGGGTCTACTGGTGAACTGATAGTCAGAGTTTATTAAGAATTTCTACTTTGCAAATAAATCAAGAAGTGTATATTTTCTTCATCTGGAACAAGAATTCAATGGAAGACTTTAAAATGTGTATGTCTTTTCATTTTTAATTTTTATACATTTTATAATTGAAAACATCATAATTACCAAAAGTAGAAACTGGATTCCTACTAATGAATGTCACTGTCTTTATATAACACAGAAGGTGAAAATAACATTACATTTGATCTTTTAATGTATCATTTCCATTGCTTTTAAAAAAGCAATTTTGGCTGGATGTGGTGGCTCATGCTTGTAATCCCAGCACTTTGGGAGGCCAAGTCGAGGAGATCACGAGATCAGGAGATGTAGACCATCCCGGCCAACATGGTGAAACTCTGTCTCTATTAAAAATACAAAAATTATCTGGGCGTGGTGGCATGTGTCTGTAATCCCAGTTACTGGGGAAGCTGAGGCAGGAGAATCGCTTGAACCCGGGAGGCGGAGGTTGCAGTGAGCCAAGATCGAGCCACTGCACTCCAGCCTGGAGAAGAGTGAGACTCCATCATATATATATATATATATATTTATT
>NW_016826690.1:3465-13011 GCF_001698545.2 Rhinopithecus bieti
AAATAAATATATATATTTATTTAGTACATATAATACATATATTATATATATGTATGTGTATGTGTATATATATACACACACACGTTTATATATATATAAATATAAATATATATATGTATGTGTATGTGTGTATATATATACACACACACGTTTATATGAATTTGATGAGTTTGGACATAGACATACATAAAACCATGACCACAATCAAGGTAATGCATATCATTACCTCCAAAAATTATTTGTGGCCTGTCTTATATATTTTTATTTTTTTCTGATTAGAATACTTAACTTGAGATACACCCTCTTACCAAAAACTTTAAGAACACAGTACAGTATTGTTAACTATAGGTGCTACAACTTATTCATCTTGCATATTGGAAACATTTTACCTGTTGAACAGAAGAAACTCCCCATTTCCCTCTCTCCTGCCAATGATTTCTTAGATATGATATCAGAAACATAGACAATAAAAGCACAAATAGACAAGTGAGACTGCATTCCAATGAATGTTTTTTTATTGCAAGGGAAACAATCCAGAGAATAAAAGGCAACCTGTAGAATGTGAGATGATATTTGTAAACCACATATTTGATAAGAAGTTAATGTACAAAATGTATAAGGAATTCCTACAACTCAATAGAAAAACACACACACACACAAAACATATTTGAAAACCTAAAAGGAATGTGTAACTTCCTAGAAGCACACAAGCTACCAAGACTGAATCATGAAGAAATAGAAATCTTAACAGAACTGTAAAGAAGAAAGAGATTGAATCAGTGTCAAAAACATCCCAACAAAGAAAAGCCCAACAGTAAATGACCTCACTGGAGAATTCTACCAAACATCTAAAGAATTAACGCCACTTTTTCTTAAACTCTTTCAAAAAATTGAAAAAAACAAACGAATACTTACAAATTCAGTTTATAAGGCCAGCATTGCCAAAGCCAAAGATATCACAAGAAAAGAAAACAATAAATCAATCACTCTGATACAGATGCAAAACTCCTCAACAAAATACTAACAAAATGAATCCAGCAGTACTTTAAGAGGTTCATACCCCATGACCAAGTGGAATCTATCTCTGGAATGCAAGAATCATTTAATATAAACAGATCTAATAATGTAATAAACCACATTAAGAGGATAAAAATCACATGATCATCTCAAAATATGCACAAAAAGAATTTGACAAAATCAGCACCTTCATAATAAAACCACTCAACAAACAGGTCTAGAAGGAATTTACTTTAACATAATAATGGCCATATATGACAAGCCCACAGCTAACATCATCTTCAATAGTGAAAAGCTAAAATATTTTTCTCCAAGATCAGGAGTTAGACAAGAATGCCCACTATCAGCACTTTTATTCAACATGGTCCTGGAAGATCTTACCAGAACAATGAGGCAAGAAAAAGACATAAAAGACATATAAATCAGGAATAAAATAAAATTACCTGTTTGCACATGACCATCTTATATGTGGAAAACCCTAAAGACTTAACAAAATCTCTTAGAATTAATAAACAAATTCAAGCAAGTTGCATAATACAAAATCAACATACAAAATCAGTTGTGTTTCTGTACACTAACAACAAACTATCTAAAAGGAATTTAAGACAACAATTCCACTTACAATAGTATCAAAAAGAATAAAACCCATAGAAATAAATTTAAGTGAAGAAGCTCATGTATAGGAAGAATTAATTTCATTAAAGTGGCCATACTGCCCAAAGCAATTTACAGATTAAATGCTCTTCGTATCAAAAGACCTGTGACATTCTTCACAGAACTGTAAGAAACTATTTTAAAATTCATGTGGAACCAAAAAAGAGCCCAAATAGCCAAGGTAATCCTAAGCAAAAAGAACAAAGCTGGAGGCATCATATTACCTGACGTCAAACTATTCTACAGGACTGTGGTAATCAAAACAACATGGTACTGGTACAAAAACAACCACATAGATCAATAGAACAAAATAGAGAGTCCCAAAATAAGGACACACACCTTCAACCGTCTGGTCTTCGACAAAGCTAACAAAAACAAGCAATGGTGAAAGAATTTTCTGTTGAATAAATGATGCTGTTATAACTGGCTAGCCATATGCAGAGGACTAAAATTGGATACCTTCCTTACACCATATGCAAAAATTAATTCAAGATGGATTAAAGATTTAAATTTAAGGCCCCAAACTATAAAAACCCTGCAAGATAACCTAGGCAATACTGTCCTGGACATAAGAACAGGCAAAGATTTCATGACAAAGACACCAAAAGCAATTGCAACAAAACCCAAAGTTGACAAATGGGAACTGATTAAACTAAAACAAAATAGACTATCAACAGAGTAAACAGAAAACCTACAGAATGGGAGAAATATTTGCAAATTATGCATCTGACAATGACCTAATATCCAGCGTCTATAAGGCATTTAAACAAATTTACAAGAAAAAAGCAAACAACCCCATTAAAAAGTGGGCACAGGACGTGAACAGACATTTTTCTAAAGAATACATACATGCAGCCAACAAGCATATATGTGTGTGTGTGTGTGTGTGTGTGTGTGTGTGTATATATATATATATATATATATATATATATATATCTCAATATCACTGAGAAATGCAAATCAAAACTGCAATGACATACCATCTCACATCAGTCAGAATGGCAATTACTAAAAAGTCAAAAATTTAACTGATGCTGGTGAGGTTGTGGAGAAAAGGGAACTCTTGTATGTTGTTGGTTGGAGCATAAATTAGTTCAACCATTGTGGGAAGCAGTATGGTGATTCCTCAAAGAGCTAAAAGCAGACCTACCATTCCACCCAGCAGTCCCATTACTGGGCATATACCCAGAGGAATATAAATCATTCAACCATAAAGACACACACATGCAAATGTTCTCTGCAGCACTATTCACAGTGGCAAAGACATAGAATCAACCTAAATGCCCATCAATGATACATTGGATAAAGAAAATGTGGTACATATACAGCATGGACTACTATGCAGCTATAAGAAAGAACAAGATCATTTCTTTTGTGTGAACATTGATGAAGCCAGAGCCCATTATTCTTAGCAAACTAACACAGGAACAGAAATCCAAATACTGCAGGTTCTCACTTGTAATTGGGAGCTTAATGATGAGAATTCATTAACACAATGAAAGGAACAAAAATCACTAGGGAATACAAGAAGGTGGAAGGTTGGAGGAGAGAGAGGAGTAGAGCAAATGACTTTTGGGTACTTGGCTTAGTACCTGGGTAATGAAATAATCTGTACAACAACCCCCCTGTGACAGGAGTTCAACTGTATAACAGACCTGTACATGTACCCCAAACATAAAATAAAAGTTAAAAAAATTCAAGAGGAAAGACATCCCTTTTTTTATGGATTGAAGGACTTAATATGGTTAAGATTTTCATACTACACAAAGAATCTACAGTTTCAATATAATTCCTATCAAAATTGCAATGATTTTTTTTCAGAAATAAAATAAACAATACTGAAATTCATATGAAACACCAACGGCCCCAAACAGCTGAGACATCTTGAGAAAAAGAACAAAGCTAAAGGGCTCCTAATTCTTGTCTTCAAAACATGTTATAAATCTACAGTGATCAAACCAAGATGGCACTTGCCAAAAGATAGACACGTGGACCAATGGAACAGAATATAGAGAATATAGAGACTAGAAATAAATCTAGAAGTTTATCATCAAATGATCTTCCACAAGAGTGCCAAGACTACGCAATGAGGGAAGGATAGACTCTTCAACAAATGGTGTTGGGAAAACTGGATATCTAAATGCATAAGAATGGGATTGGCCCCTGCCTTATACCATGAAAAGTTAATTCAAAATGGATTAAGGACTTAAACATAAATGCTTGAATATTTGAAAGATGCAATGACCATTTGTTTTCATTTTGTAAAAGCCTCAAAAAACCTGATGTCCATCATCAAAAACCAAAAGAACTATAGTGGCATTAGCAAAGTTGAGTACCTCTGAAAATGTAGACAACAAGGATGAGAATTAAATTTCTCAAAGTTTGGGAACAGAAATCCTTCAGGAAGGGTGTAGGCAAGTTAGTATTAATGTTACATAACATGAGGTCAAAGGCAGAACTTTTGGGAGTACATTCTTTTAAAAAAGGGTCTGCAAGAGTCTTCTTCACAATAGGGTCTAGATTCAGGTAAAAATTGATAAGACAAGATAACTGAAAGTATAATGAAATTCAGAACTAGAGGTGATATTGAAGTCATCTTTAGAAAAGTCAGGAAATAGCTTGGGAGAGACTCAAATTCTCAGACCCAGCAGAGCCCATAGAAGCTACCTCATGACAGAATTTTCTGAGTGAATGAGGAAAAAAACTGATGGCCATTGTAGGGGATCTGAGTTTTTTAGAAATTGTGCCAACCATGAAATGTGTTACTAGACTTTGGTTGCAAATTTAGAAACCTTCTCTATAATTGTTCATTTTCATTTTATATTAATTTCTTAGAAGAATTCTTATATTAGTCAAAGAGTTTTATTGAAAGCAACAAAGTTTGACTCAGAGAAATTCTCACATAAACTTAATTTACTGAAAGTTATTTTGTAGCTTGCAGAAATTTGGAAAAGTTTGAAAAACCTGGCTCAACAGTAGATAAAAATTAACCAAAACCAGAGAATGTATAAAAGCCATCTGGGAAGAACAATTCTGCCTCATTCTTTGAGATATTCACTCTAGATTTAATAGGTAGGGTGGTATGTTTGATTGATCTGAGGTCACATGGCCATGCCCAAACAACCAGACAAGCAGAAAAATACATACTTTCGACATTTTAGCTTCTGTATTTTGAGGCATATCTTGCTTCCCACAAGATTCATATATTCAGATGCTGAGATATTCACTTAATAATGACTTTCATTGCTTTGAAAAGAAAACATCCAGGCTGGGCATGGTGGCTCATGCCTGTAATCCCAGCACTTTGGGAGGCTGAGGTGGGTGGATCACGAGGTCAGGAGATCGAGATCATCCTGAGTAACACAGTGAAACCCCGTCTCTACTAAAAGTGCGAAAAAAAAAAAAAAAATTAGTCGGGAGTGGTGGCAGGTGCCTGTAGTCCCAGCTACTTGGGAGGCTGAGGCAGGAGAATGGCATGAACCCAGGAGACGGAGCTTGCAGGCTTGCAGTGAGCCATGATTGCGCCACTGCACTCCAGCCTGGGTGACAAAGCAAGATTCCATCTCACAAAAAAAAAAAAAAAGAAAAAAAGAAAACATCCATTTGACTATCTGATGAGAAAAAGATAAAGATATGTGTATATTTGGACACACATATAGAGCGATATCAGAACTTCCTGAAAGCAAAAATATAGTCTTATCAGAGTGTATATCAACAAGAAATCCAGGTAAAACAGTAGTTAGTGAAGAGAACGTCAGAGTGGATATATAGCCATGATTGTTGTTGTTTTTCCATAGTGTACAGTAAAGGATGAACTCATCAGGCCTGGTTTGCCCAAACCCTGCACATTCTAAAGGCCTTCAGGATTGGCCCCTGACTGGCTTCTGGAAGATAACTTCTGAGCCCTTGGAATATTCTGTTTGATAAAAATGTATTAATGTACCTGAGACCTTGCACCACATCAGGTAGGTTATGCTAACAATATGATTTATGGTGATTGTTTTTATAAGAATTTCTGGGTCTTTGAACCGTGATATATTAGTTGACCTCTTGGGGGGCTTGAGTGTGAGTAGCTACGGTCAGTCACACAGGCCATACATGCCTAGGAGACTGACTCCCAAATAAAAATCCCTGGACACCAAGGCCCAGGTGAGCCCCCTTGTCACACACTGTTGTTGGGAGAACTAAGTATTGACTTGGTGGCTCCCCCAGGAGAAGCCAACTGTAATGTAATGCCTGGTTTCTTCTGGACTCTCCTTCTTCTATACCTTTTTCCTTTGCTGATTTCAATCCCTATGCTTTTCCTGTAATAAACTATAACCATGAGTATAATACATTTCTGGGTCCTGTGAATCCTTCCAGTGAAGCCTCAACTCTGAGAGTGGTCTTGGGGACCCCAACACACACGGGAAATGCGATTTAAAGAGTGAATTCATTCTCTCTAGTTATCAACCTTTTCCCTAGGGATTGCTATTGTTACGTGTTACGTGATATTATGTTCTGTTTTTATTCAAGATAAATATAATGCACATTGGATAGAAGGAAGAAAACAATAAGTTGGAGAATTAGTAATTGACCAAATGCTTCCAAAAACATTATGTAGTAATATAAGCAGCAAGACCAAAAAGAAACATACAAGAAATATTTGGAAGTTGGCATTGTCCATGAACAGCAAAGCAATAATCCAATACTTGACATCATTTCCTTCTCAGAATGCAGTTATTCACACACTGTTTTTGCATAAATTGTTTTTTGTTAACGCTCCCTTTTTCTACCTTCTGTAAATGCCCCTTATTTCTTTATGGGGTTGAGTTGGCAAGGTGTGAGTTACAGTGACAAAACAAACATGATAAATTTCTGCTGTCCTGTGAAATTCTTTCAGTGTGGCGTTCTTTTGCTGTTTAGAATCTTAATGTTACGCTCAAGCAGGCCTTTCCATCCATCAGATAGCAGGCTGCCATCTGTAGAAGTGCCAGAGTACTAAGATTTATGTGTTACTATTTAAGGAATTTAGGTTTGGCAATTTCCTGCGGTTCATTTGGCCAAACAATAATATGCTAATTAACCTGCTTGACCTAAATTACACAGTACTTGCCGATGTGCGGCCAACCCAACTGAGCAATTGGCTGAGCATTCCTGACTCTACAGTTTTGCATATAAGAAGCTTTACATCAAAAAACAAACAATTACTGGACTGCTCTGCTTCATCATCTGAAAGGAAATTCATTATCTTCAGTTTACTAAAGGAAATTTATATTTCATTTGGTTTGTTATGATTATACCAATATTTTACAATTAATGTTCATCGTCAGGGACAAAAATTTTACTTTCCCAGAATCATCTATATGTTTTATTTGGCTAGTATGCTGATAACAAAGAGTAGATATTTATATTTATTTCTGCTTGTACTTAGGACATGAAATTAAAAATACATATGTAGATTTTAGGTTATATAAACTCCCAAAAGCTATGTGCAAAAAAAAGAAAAAAAGTATATGTTAATGGTATTTTACTGGAAAAAGCTTTCTTAAGATTCTCACAATGGATTCTTGTCCCAAAATAAAATTTTGAAAATAATTATTGGATATTAAAATTAGAGATCCTTTATAAAATAATTTCTTTCTGTGGGCCCATATCTCTAGTTACTTATTCATCCTGTAATGCTGGAAGTTCATTGTGGTATTTCTCATTGCCCTCTCCACCACCACTAAACTGTTGATCTGCTGTTTTAGCAGAACTCAAATATATGAAACTTTCTGTTAATCAGAAATAATTAAAAACCATAGAGAAATCGAGGAAAATTATTGCAGGGAACCTCTCTAAGCGTTAAACTCCCTAGCATACCTCTTATTAGTGCTAATAAAACTGCTCAGATCCCAAAGATTAAAATCTTTTGATATCTTGATGACAGAAGGAAATAAAAGCTTAGAAAACATGCAGTGGGGAGATGCAAATGAGAGAATAGAGAGAAAAGAAAATGACAAATGGAAGAGAATGTAGAAAAATGTACGGAGGATTTTTTTTAAATGTAAATAGTGTATGCATGTAATAAAGAAGTAACCAAAGCAAAAAACTAGCTGTATAGTCCTGTAAATCAGTGCTTTGCAAACTTTACAGGGCACAGAAATTATCTAGGTCTCTTCTTAAAATGTGGATTCTGACTCAACAACTTTGGGATGGAACCTTCCATTGTGCATTTCTTTTCTTTTCTTTTCTTTCTTTCTTTTTTTTTTTGAGACGAAGTCTTGCTCTTA
Source organism: Rhinopithecus bieti (assembly GCF_001698545.2). Lineage (NCBI taxonomy): Eukaryota > Metazoa > Chordata > Mammalia > Primates > Cercopithecidae > Rhinopithecus > Rhinopithecus bieti. Next base: position 11,391 of record NW_016826690.1, read on the forward strand.
TGCCCCAGGTTGGAGTGCAATGGTGTGATCTCGGCTCACTAAAACCTCCGCCTCCTGGGTTCAAATGATTCTCCTACCTCACACTCCCGAGTAGCTGGGATTACAGGCATGAGCCACCACGCCCAGCTAATTTTTGTATTTTTAGTAGAGATAGGGTTTCACCATCTCATGTTGGCCAGGCTGATCTTGAACTCCTGACCTCAGGTGATCCACCTGCCGTGGCCTCCCAAAGTGCTGGGAATACAGATTCCATAGTGCGTGTCTAACAAGCTTGCAGGTGATACTAATGATGGTCACAGGCTGTATTTGAATTAATAAGCCTGTAAACTGTCAAATTCTACAATTTGACAAGCCTGTAAACTTGTCTGTAAACTTACAAGCCTGTAAACTGCCTGAATTCTACAATACCTGTAAAGCAAAATCAAAGCTAAGACACTTTCAAAGAATTATGCTAATATTAAAAAAAAAGTATGTCTTTGCATGTATTGTAAGGGAGCAAGAATAAGTTTCGTAGAAGAATGCAGTATTGGTTCATCTGTGCTAACAGGCATTGCATAACGGATGCCTGCTGTCTTTGCTAGCACAGTATCAGGAAAAGATGATGAAGGTCTCTAATCAGTATGATTGAATTAGTGCAAATGAGAAATATTATTTAAATGTTTTCCATTAAATGGTCAGTTAAATGTATGTATTTTTGGCCTAGCGCTTGCTAAGAAAGCATAGCTTTAATTTTTTTTTTTAATTTTACTTTAAGTTCAGGGATACATGTGCAGAACGTGCAGGTTTGTTACATAGGTATACATGTGCCATGGTGGTTTGTTGCACCTTTCAACCCTTCATCTACATTTTAAGCCCCACATACATTAGGTATTTGTCCTAATGCTCTCCCTCCCCTTGCCCCCCAACCCCCGACAGGCTCTGGTGTGTGATGTTCCCCTCCCTGTGTCCATGTGTTCTCATTGTTCAACTGTCACTTACGAGTGAGAACATGTGGTGTTTGGTTTTCTGTTCCTGTGTTAGTTTGCTGAGAATGATGGCTTCCAGCTTTATCCATGTCTCTGCAAAGGACATGATTTAAGCTGATAGGCAACTTCAGCAAAGCCTCAGGATACAAAATTAAAGTGTAAAAATCACACACATTCCTATATACCGACAATAGACAAGCAGACAGCCAAATCATGAATGAACTGCCATTCACTACTGCTACAAACAGAATAAAATATCTAGGAATACAACTTACAAGGGATACGAAGGACCTCTTCAAGGAGAAGTACAAACCACAGCTCAAGGAAATAAGAGAGGATGCAAATAGAAAAACGTTCCATACTCGTGGATAGGAAGAATCAACGTCGTGAAAATGGCCCTACTGCCCAAAGTAATTTATAGATTCGATGCTATTCTCATCATGCTACCACTGACTTTTTTTCCTCACAGAATTAGAAAAAAATACTTTAAATTTCATATGGAACCAAAAAAGAGCCCATATAGCCAAGACAATCCTAAGCAAAAAGAACAAAGCTGGAGGCATCACACTACCTGACTTCAAACTATACTACAAGGCTATAGTAACCAAAACAGCATTGTACTGGTACCAAAACAGATATACAGCCCAATGGAACAG
>NW_016826690.1:13352-50107 GCF_001698545.2 Rhinopithecus bieti
TTTTTTTTTTTTTTTTTTTTTTTTTTGCAGGTGACTAGCTTTATTAATACACAGTTTCTGTATTCATATATAAGGAGAGGAATATGTAATCTTACCATTTTCTCATATAAATTGGATACTGTACATTCTCTTCTAGACTTTGCTTTCTTCATATATACCATATTTTGTATACCTTTCTATATCAGTATATAAGATAGGATGCCTTTACTCTTTTTTACAATGGGAAAAAGGCAAGTGTTTATTTAACCAGTCTCCTATTGGTAGATTATTTTCTACAATTTATGATAACTTGTGCCCAAGATATTTCGTATATTTCCATATAGTCTTTCGTCTAATTTGGATTTGCTTTCTTTCTCTGTTCAAATGATCCATATATTTATGGACTAGTGCCATATTGCTTCAAATATGCAGGCTTTGTATATGTAAATTTGGGGGAGGTTTAAACCTTCTTCACTGGCCCTTTTATAAAATGCACTGAATATTCTTATTTATTTTGCTAAGAACTTTAACATCTGCTTATATAGTATAAAAACTTTATTCTTATTTAATTGAGTTTATTTTAAATGTGTAGGGTAACTTACAAATGAAAGATATTTATTTTGTGCCTAAGATGTGCTAAGCGCTGTTCCAGTGCTGGGCAAACAGGAATGGAAGGAAAAGAAAAAACATAAATGTACTTCAGACATTGACACATAAGAAACCTACGTTTTTGTGGTGTTATATGTATAATGAGAACAATACAATGAATAAACAACATAATATATTAAAAGTTTTTAGTGCTATGGACAAAACTGAATTAGGGAATGGAGATACAGAGTGTGAGATGGGCTGAATGTATGGGATATTATCAATCAATCAATCATCTATTTATCTGTCTGATAATGAGCATATCTACCCAAGAACCTAGGACACTTTTCTACTTATAAAACCTTTTGTGTCTGTCAGTGCCTATTTATTCAACACCTGTTATGTACCAGCCCATTTGTACTTGATTGGGATTAACCATGTTTATGATGCTTACATTTTGGTGGAAGGTGTAAAACAATGAAGAAAGTATAAGAAACAAAAGATATAGTGGATTCAAAGTGAATATGTGATTAGGGAAAAGCAAGGTAAGAAAGGAGGACAGAACCAGATTGCCTCTGTGTGTGTGTGTGTGTGTGTGTGTGTGTGTGTGTGTGTATGGGTATGTATGTGTTGGTGAGGACAGAAAGCAGTATAGATATATTTTTATGATACAGTGTTTTCAATTCAAAATCATATATACATTTTCATTTGATCAATTTGTTATGTCTTTCAATAGTGTTCTAAAATATACTACATATAGCTCTTTCATATTTCATGTTCAGTTATACTTAGGCATTTTATCTTTTGTTTTGCAATTTTTCCCACTGTATCTTTGAAAGAGTCACATGTATGTGTATATGAAAGCATATACTAAATTTAGATTATTATTAACTTGATGCTTTGTAATGAAAGTGACTCTATGTATGATCTTTATATTTATAACTCAAACTAGAATTTAGCAAGCTCACTTGCTATTGATGCATATAGGATATATACATAGATATGTTTTTTATGTATGTTTATGAATGATGTATACATGTATGCACACAGAATAGATATTTTAGAGGAAAAGGAGAGAGAACAGAGGGAGAGTCTTACGAAAACAATGCAAAATATTTTACAGAAAATCTATTGAAAATATTAAGAACATATCAAAAAATGGAGTAATGCACTATATTTCTAGAGAGAAATTTGAAAATGTCAACTATACAAATTCATATGTAGCTTTAATGCAATTTAACGCAAACTCTTACATTTTAGAAATACTTGACAATCTGCTTTTACAATTCAGGTGGAAGAACAAAGGCCAAAATATTCATGAATAGAAGAATTAGGTTGGTGAAGTGATTTGCCAGATAGCAGGATGTATCATAAACCCAAAGGTACTAAATGTGGTATCTATCTGCTTCACAGATAAAGACACTGATATTCAGAGCCCAGAAACCGATCTCTACATATAAAAAACTTTAAGACTGATTAATAAAGTTAGGATAGATATCCTGTAAATGTCCTGATATAGTTGACTAAAAGTTTATGTCTATGTGTCTAAAAATACACGAAAGTCAATACAAGATACATAACTTAAGTATAAAAAACAGCCATGCAACTTTTGGAAGAAAAATAGAAGAATCTCTTTATGACTTTTGATTAAGTAAAGATTTCTTAAACAACACTTAAGCAGTGTTAAGTAAAATAGAATAGATTGAACTACACTAAAACCATTATAAAGAAAATAGAAATACAAGCCACACATTCAGTAAGGATATTAACAATATATATAAGATGCAAAAAGTAAAAAAAATCCAGAATATATGAAGAACAAATCAACGATTTATAAAGACAAACCAATATAAGCACATGCCAAGGCAAAAAAAAAATTGAATTTTAAAGAAAGGGAAACAGGAAACTCAACTTCATTAGTGATTGCCAACTAAAAATTAAACCATAAATAGACACTATTTAAATGCTACAAGGCACTCAAATTTAAAATATCTGAAAATACCACATGTGGACAAGGCTATGGATCAAAGAGAACTCCAATATATTACTGGAGCAAGTGTAAATGGAACACTATTATTATATACAACTCAACATACATGAGTCAGTAATTATGATACTTTATGATTCTTTGACAATGACATGAAAGTCATTTGGAGATCCTTCAAAATACATTTATTCTGTGACTTCACCAAAGAGCAGCTAATTCAAGACTCTTAGAAATGATTGTGCAAACATCAGTATTTCTTAGTAGCTCTTTTCATGATTGGTGTGTACAGTTAGGTTTGAGGAATACAGTCCTAGAAAGTCTCTTATAGGTAACCCAAGAGACATGAAGGAGAATGCTCATTACAACTTTGTTTATTATTGCAAAATACTATAGTCAACTTAGATGTCCACAAACCATAGAGGTAAAGAAACTGATCATCAATCATCTGACAGAATGCTTTATAGAAGCAAAAAATGAACAAACTGCAGGCACTTGTGTCATCATGGATTAGCTTCAAATAAAATTGAATGATGTCATTGGTTGAAGTCCTCAGGAAACTAACTCTAACTTTCACATTTGTGCTTAGATTTATTAGGGAGTGCTCTTGAGAACAGTACCCATGTACAATGAGACATGCAGAGTTGGTAAGAGAGAAGGTGAACCATGGTGTAGTTGTAACAAAAGCCTCAGCCAACCCAAGGGGGATCTTTGTCTAGGATGGACTTTCCACATTGTCCCAATTGAGGCAAACCAGACTGAGCATTACCAGATTGAACATCACCTTTATTGGCTGCTCATTTCTCTTGACTGTGGACGTGGGTTCTACTGACCACCTCCATAATCCTTTGAGGGCCAGATACCCCTGGATGATACTCTGACCTTGTCACTCATTGTAAGCATTATACCCAATTTGTTTCTAATAGTTGAGTTCCTTCTGACTGCCCCTGTTTAAGAATCCCATCATTGTCTTTGCTAACATCACCCAGTTCTGTAATAGCATCTCCTACCTTTAGCTGTGGACTATAGAGAAAAGCTATTTCGGTGAATGGAAGAATGGAATGTTCTCTAGGTTTTATGGGTTTGATGACTTTAGAATTTCCAGTCTCTGAGCCCTTTGATCTCTTCCTGTACTGTTTGCTATGAAAGTTCTGGATTTCTAATATTCTAAGTTTGAACCATTTCTTCTTCCAAGCTTTTCTGTATCAATCTAAAAACATATTAACACAGCATTTCATGATATTTGTTTGCCAGGATGTTTAATACATATCATGGGAGAGAGCTCTCATTTCAATAAATCCCAATGGTATATTTGATCTCTCTTATTCCAGCAGCTAAAAGATTCAGTCCCTTATATACTCTCCCCATTCTTGCTGGGACATGTTGGCTAGGTCTTGCGACTCCATTGAGGGTGTAGTCCCTTTCCTTTCTTAGCAGACCCAGACATTCTGTGGCCAGATTTTATCGTGACTTTATTCTAGTTGTTGGTCTAGTATCCAGGGTAGATAAGTGGATCTTGAGCAGGACATATGTTGACTTGAAAAGCAGAAAACTCTGCCATGGCTTCAAGCCAGAATGGAGTACTTGTCTTCAACAAGAATGAGTGAGCTACTTAACAGGTGCAGAGTATTCAGGAGAATCTGAGATTCATGATACTGAGGCTGTTGACACAGATATCCCATTCAGTCTTTGCATCCCATTCCCTCCACACCAGACCCTTAATGTTCCTATAGAAATCCTGTCAGTACTACAAGTTCAACGTTCTACAAAACACTTTTCCTCTCATAATAGAATCCTCTGACTGACCCTCAGCTTTTCTGCCCCCTTGGAAGCTCAGAAATTCTTCACATGTTGTGAAGAATAATTTCTAGTTTCCACACTTTGCCTTATATATGCAATTTATAGCTTCCAGCCTTTTGCTACCTTCTGTCACACCTTGATAGGCCCAAGAAACTAATCCAATTACATAGTCCTCATGATTCCTGTTTCCCTTGTAGTTCTTAAACACCTGAGACAGTGCTCCTACTAGTATGTTCTCTTTAACCAGTATTCCATTTCAGTTCATCACTGATGAAAGTTTAACAAATTCACCACTAAGATATACCAGTGATAATCAGTGCTTTGTCTGCTACAAGTGATGGGAGTCCTCATTATCAGCAGCCTGGGTGGTGACCAGCTTCAGCATCTCATTTTAGAGTCTTCCCCTTGAGTACAACATTGGCACCAATTGTCATAGATTGAGTTCTTCTAGAAACACATTTGTGTGCAAGAGGTTTATTGAAGAGGGTCAGTGAGATCAACACCTATGAGATTTAAGACAAGCCACATGGGACAGAAGTAAGAAGTTAGCCTGTAATGCAATTCCAGCAGATACTATAGGAAAATCTATAGCTAAGATGTCTTTTCAATGTTGCCCATTTGAGGCAAGAAGCCCAAGCATTTGCTCCTATTCAAGTTTGATAAAAGCTAAAAATTAAATGGTCATCTGTCTCTGCATATACATATTTGTTTTATATATATATGTGTATATATATATTTGTGTGCGTGTAGGTTGAAAAGCAATAAAGGTAAGCAAGGAAATAATTTGTACAAAATTTACTGTTTGATATGGTTTGGCTGTGTCCCCACTCAGATCTCACCTTGAATTGTAATAATCAACACATATCAAGGGTGGAACCAGGTGAAGATAACTGAACCATGAGGGCGGTTTCCCCCATACTGTTCTCATGGTAGTAAATAAGTCCCATGAGATCTGATGGTTTTATAAATGAGAGTTCCCCTGCACAAGCTTTTTCTTGCTTGCCACCATATAAGACGTCCCTTTGTTCTTCCTTCATCTTCCGTCATGAATGTGAGGCCTCCCCAGCCATGTGGAACTGTGAGTCAATTAAACCTCTTTCCTTTATAAATTACCCAGTCTCAGGTATGCCTTATTTAGCAGCATGAGAACAGAATAATACACTATTATACTCAACTGGATGGAGAGAGGGATTGGTTATCAGGGAGGTCACATAGGAGGTTAAAAGAATAAAGTATTATTATTACAGTATTAATACTATTTAATAGTAAAGTATTATTAAAGTATGATTATTCTTTTAAAGGAGGAGGTTAATATAAATTATTATTTCTGAAGCTGAGTGCTTGATACATGTGTATCCATTTTATTTTTCTCTATTAATATATACATTAAATGTTATGTATTTATATTTTATTTATATCTTTTAAAAGGAAAATATAATGAAAATACATGAAAATGATTAACTTTTTAGCATTACATTTAAAACAAGTCAAGAATGTGGTGTGAATACTAAAAATGTTAAAGAAAGGGATTCCTGATATCTCAAATAAGGAGATACATAATCCTATCCTGATGGCGTTAGTCACTGAACTTGAAGACTGCTAGGGACTCTAACCAAGGCAACCTCGATGGGGAAGATATTACAAATTTAGCCATGAATATCTTCTCTAGGGCAGGAAATACTTTATCTGGACATTTGTGCTTCCTTTAAACATTCTGTGTAAAAAAATCTGTTCTGTGAAAATGTTTTTGACTTATCATAATGACATGAAAAAGTGAAGTCAGAGGCAATAGGAAAATCAGAAGTAAAAGATAGCTAGTCTTAAAACAGGAAGAAATTTCAAACCAAACAGCAAAGACAGAATTAATTCATTTAGAAAATTGTATGTTTGCTGTTACTGGAAATGTGAAAAAGCAAGCTGGACCACTATGTGATCTGAATATTATAGAGGGAATTTAAGAAAAGAAGCAGTTACTCACTCTTTCATTTATTCAACAGATATTTATTGAACATTGGGCCAAGTGTTGGAAATAAAATGTTAAACATGAAAGACACAGTCCCTGCCTAATCCTCCTAAAAATCCAGTTTTCAGGCATTAAGAACCAGAATACTTTTATTTAAATGAAATTTACACACAGTCCTAATATTTAAAAGAGATGAATACAAAAGATTTTAATTGAAGTGGAAGCAGTGAATCCTGTTCATTGATCCCTCCCCCAATATTTTCTTCTGGCAACACACACATGCACACACACATATACATAGGCAGACACATGCATACACACATGCACTCACACACATGTGTGTGCACACCTGCACACACATAGGCATGCACACACGTGCACACACACATGTGCACACACGTGCATGCACACATACGCACACATGCGTGCACATGCATGGCACGCATGCATGCACATACACGCATACACGTCTGCACGCACACCTGCACACACCCACATGCATGCATGCACACACACGCATACAAGCACACACATGCATGCACACACGGGACATAAAGAATAATCACAAAAATTAGGGATTTAAAAATTCTTGTTTTTATTAAAGGACTACATAATACTTAAGATAATGTCTAATTTTCAGATTTAGTAATAGAACAGTTGTTACATGTATTTGACACGCTCAACTCAGAGTCTCATTAATTTTGAATTAGTTATTTTCAAAAGATATCAAAATATATTTACATTTTATTTTGTTTCTTTGATCACATTCTTTGATCACAATAAAATCTTAAGCAAATTAACTATAAAAAATTGTATTGATGTTTTTATAGGTTGCATAGTAAATCTAAACTATTTTGATTTCTTAATGATCAAAAATTTGGTGAAAGCTAATTTGGAAACCACAATTTCAGCAATAAATATTGCTTCTATATAAGAAGAAATCTGTGGGTAATTGGTCCATTATGTTTAATAAAAGAATTTAATGGTAGCACAGAATAAATTATAGTGAAATTTAGTATTCTAATTAATGCCTGTGTCTTATACTTGTTTATTTGACAGCAACAAAAAAGACAGTTACTGTTTATTATAATGTGTTCATATTATTATGTCCTTTTCCTTTTATCCCTTTCTTACAACAGAGGAAATGGTATAATCTTCACATTTCAGAGCTTAGGTCAGGACTAGGCAGGAAAGCAAAATTATTTGAATAAATAACAGGTTGCCACCAAATGTCACTATGGAAACACAAGAATGAATGCTTCCATAGGAACTCTAATCCTCCCTAGTGTACTTAATGATGGTATCTATTTATGGTAATACTGATTTTTTGTTATTTTTATCATATAGAACAAACATAAGAGGTACCCATGATAGAAGAGTTGAGATCATAAATGTTTCATAAGTACGACCTAAGGAGAATCTATTCATCCAGCCAGCCAGTCATCTATTGGTGCATGTATTCAATATATAGCGTCTCCTGGTTTTGCCAGGCACTATTCTATGTCCCTGGGGTACAGTAGTCAATAAGAAAGATAAAACTGCTAAGCCCTGAAAATTTGATATTTGTAAAAGTAATTTAAAAATAGAATGAAATCAAACATAATCCAATAGTCTAGTTCCATACAGGGCTAAGAGCTCAGAATTAATCCACAATTTGGATATAGTAAGTGTGTATTCAAACTATTTTATTTTTTTTCCAGCATCTCCATCAAACTAACCTATTTACCCTAATTACTTACTTAAGTACCTACCTACTCCTCGAAACCAGGGCTGTTTGTCAGAAGTATTTTCTTTCCCCTTTTCCAAATGCCCCTAATGTTACATGTTAATATTTCTTTACCTTATTTTCTGAAATAATATTGCTCTTTGATTAATTTTTCACTAGAATGTGACGTTTGAGATGGGTGGGGATATGGGATCCCAGGGATAATAAGGAGGAAAGCTATACTTTCAAGGCTGGATCTAGGACATTTGCTGGAAAAATAGAGAATAATGTTAAGAATCGCCCTTGACTGTGATCATGATTACTATGTTTCAAGTGCAACTTGTGTAGGCGTTAGAGGAATATGTGTGGATTAAGAATAACAACCCCGGATATTTTCAATAGAAGGCTGTAATATCTTAGAATTTATTATTTTCCCTTCTATGTGTAAAAATAATAGTGAACACTTAGTGCTTACAATGTGTCAGGCAGGTTTAAATGATTTTATATATTTATTATTTTCACAATATCCCTAAAAGTGGTCCTTTTGATTTCTGTTTTACTGCAGAGAAAAATTAGGCATACAGTTACCAAAAGTCATGTAGATATTAAATGGCAGAATAATAACCAAATCCAGACATATTGTCTTGAGAATCTTTGTTCTAATGGATATGTGTACGGCTTCTCTCTCTCTAAAGTTAAATAAGAAAAAGGTAGAAAGAAAAAGGAAAAGGAACAATTATGTTAGTTGTCTCCTCTGCATGAAACACTTCAAATGCAGTTTCTGATTTCATGCTCATAGTAACATTAGTGTAAGTTTATTTTACTTACACTAAGAACGTAAGTTCTTATTTTTAAAGTTAGAGAACTGAAACTTGGAAAGGTCACATCATTTGGGTGAAGAGACATTGCTAAGAGTTGGAAGAATTAGTATTAAAACTCATGATTGTGGCCAGGCGTGGTGGCTCAAGCCTGTAATCCCAGCACTTTGGGAGGCCAAGACGGGTGGATCACGAGGTCAGGAGATCGAGACCATCCTGGCTAACATGGTGAAACCCCGTCTCTACTAAAAAAATACAAAAAACTAGCCGGGCGAGGTGGCGGGCGCCTGTAGTCCCAGCTACTCGGGAGGCTGAGGCAGGAGAATGGCGTAAACCCGGGAGGCAGAGCTTGCAGTGAGCTGAGATCGCGCCACTGCACTCCAGCCCAGGCGACAGAGTGAGACTCCGTCTCAAAAAAAAAAAAAAAAAACTCATGATTGCAAAATCTGATCTTACTCATCGTGGCATTTTGGGGTCCCAACAAATGGAGAAAAGCGTTTTTTTTTTCTTATGTATCATTCCCTTCATCTGCATTTTCTGCCTAGCCCAGGAATCCCTTTCTTATTGATATACGTGTAAAATGAATTCTGGATCTAATGATAAACTAGGCTAATAATTGTTCTTCTCGAAGGTATCTAAATGGAAAACATGACACCATTTACTTGTCTCTCAAAGACGCATGTTTTGACTAAGTGTGTCATGGCATTTAAACTACAGGCCATTGACTAATTGGTGCCAGTGCTATGCTTAGTGTTCATCTCTGTAGGTCACTTTATCGTAAGCCATTTATATGTACCAGGAGGCATATGTTACTTCTATATTTTGCAAGGACACATTATGGTTATTTGACTCTACATGATTAAAATTAAAGACATGTTCTCTTAAGAACTCAGTTTGGCAGTCATAAATCAAATAAACAGAGATTGGCAAAAGTTAACTTTCATTTCTATCTGTTAAATGCACAGTAAATTGTTATATAGTGGCAAGGCATTTCTTCTGGACACTAGAAAATAAACCCATAAAGGAAACTTGAACTGGGGTTCAACTATTAGTACTCATAACTGAGTAAAGTTGGGTATGCTTCAAGGGAAAAAAAGAAAAATAAAATAAATACCTTCTTTATATAAAATATGTTTTTATCTCGCTGATTTCTGAAGGTATATTAACAGTAAAATTTTGAAATGTTACTTTCTCTCTCTCTCTAAGACACACACACACACACACACAAATACAGGAAGACATGTGAACACACACTCTGCTATTCTATAAAGCCATAACATGTACCCCAAAAGCCAAACTCTGATTTGAATTTTACAGGTTCACCACTGGAACATGAAGCTTTATCTGAATGACAAAGTATAGAGCCTCCTTGCTCTACAAAGGTTACTTTTAAAATAGAACTAACATTTGGGCAGATATTGTATTTTTCTCCAGCATCATGCATTGAATTTCCAAGGGAAACAACTGTTTTTTTTTTTTTTTTTTTTTTTTTTTTTTAAGTTATTTTCAGCAACATTGTTTACTGGCACACCATAATCCGTCTATATTACTGAAGACAAATCATTTCCAGACATGTCTAATAAGAGAGAGTCACTCATCTATAATAGTTACAAAGTCTATTGATATCTTGACATTTTATTTTCATTACTTGCGAATATGCCCTCCACTAACTGAGCAAGGCCACCTCGGACCACAAAGGTTAACTTGTTTTTCTTGGACTAGAGTTAATGTAGCCTGTGAACCCATGATTCATATCTGGAAAGACAGAGATTGAAAGAGGCTGGTCACAACTAACTGTGATGAGAGAGGCAACTATGTCATCAAGGCCACAGTCCACAATTCACTTCTGGAGGCAGGGAGGTAATTTTAATGCAGATAATGTAATTGTAGAAAGAAATATTTTTCTGACCTCATTCTTTCATGGCAGTGGATACATCTGGGATTCTCAAAGGGATTCTCAAGCCATAGGAAGCCCTCCAAGTGGCGATTTCCTGAAATCTTTAGAGAATTAAGAATCTCTAAGACGTATCAAAGCACATACATTTGTTATATTTGCAAAATTTTATAATATATTCTACATGCCTGACAATCAGTATTTATAGCTTTTTAATATGTGTCTCTGTTTGCATTTGCTGATTGTGATTTTTCTTCCTGTTCACTACACTTGTATCTCAATAACTTTTACAGTTTCTAAAATGAAAACACTCATAATTAAGAAGTTACTATCAGTAAAGGATATCAAAGACCCCAAAGCAGCTGGAATTGTCCCAAACTTTTTTAAAAGTAAAAACTACCAGTGTCATTGGAATAGATGCATAGTTGACTAAGGAAACTACTTTAAGGAAATAAAGAATTTGTACCTAAAATTTCTAAAGATGTGGTAAAGAATTTGACCATGTTATGCCCAGACCGTTTATTCCCCGAAGAAGACCACCAGAGTCCAGAGTCAAAGCCAAGCAGCAAGGATCTTTAATACAAGTTCGAACTTGGTCCCTCCGTTCTACAACATACAAGAGGGGACTGAATGATGCATGTGGCCGCTTTTATAGCCCGATGCATACAGGATATGTAAGGTTACAGAGGTACAAAGGAATTCTTTTGGTTGCAGCATTACAACTGGTAATTGGTTAATAAAATTAACAGTTTTCCATTTGTTCCCGTGCATTTAGTAAAACTACAAACGGTTGTGATCTTATCAGGGGCTCTCTAGGTGGTGTTTCTGAGATGTTTGGGGGGGGGGATGTGTTTGTGTTGGGCTCAGGACTAAGATATGTGGCAGACACCGGTAATTAGAGCAGGACAGAGACTTTCACAACGTTTGTCCTTACAATGTCCGGAGTCTATAGATAACCTAATTAACCTAATTGGTTAGGTCCGGGGTCGATCTTTAACTAGGCTCAGGGCGCCACCCGGGCTGTCAGGGTGCCGCCCAGGCTGTTTGCCTGTGGACTTCATTTCTGCCTTTTAGTTTTTTTTTTCATTTGATCTCTTTCAACCACATTACCTTAAATCTTAGGATGTCTTAGCTTGATTCATTCTCAGTCAGTTTATCAGCCTTTCTCTGAAAGTTATTTCAAGTCCATAGATATTCTCTTGGTTATAATCAAAAGATAACTCTGAAGCATGCCTTCCTAATGCTGGTAATTCCTTGTTCTGCTCATGAGTGAACTTTGTGTTCTTGAATTTTTCATCTGGTTTTCCAGCCTTATTTTTTGATATTTGAAATGGTGAATGCCAGGGAAAAAGCGACCTATATGACCATAAGCGTAAACTGTAAAATCCCTAAATTACTTTTAAATCATCATATTTCAGACTACAGGTCTGATTCAGCACCTAGCCATCGAGGAAAGTTGACTGTGGCCTGTAAGCATCATTGGTAAGGTGTTGCGGGAAGTCAGGGACCCCGAGCGGAGGGCCCTGCTGAAGCCCCGGCAGAAGAACATAAATTGTGAAGATTTCATGGACATTTATTAGTTCCCCAAATTAATACTTTTTAAATTTCTTACGCCTGTCTTTACTGTAATCTCTGAACATAAATTGTGAAGATTTCATGGACACTTATCACTTCCCCAATCAATACCCTTGTGATTTCCTATGCCTGTCTTTACTTTAATCTCTTAATCCCATCATTTTCTTCATAAGCTGAGGAGGATGAATGTCACCTCAGGACCCTGTGATTGTGTCAACTGCACACATGGTAGAGCATGTGTGTTTGAACAATATGAAATCTGGGCATCTTAAAAAAAGAACAGGATAATAGCGATGTTCAGGGAACAAGGGAGATAACTTTGAACTGGCCACTGGTGAGCCAGATGGAACAGAGCTATATTTCTCCTCTTTCATAAGCAAATAGGAGAAATATCGCTGAATTCTTTTTCTCAGCAAGGAACATCCCTGAGAAAGAGAATGCGCCCTGAGGGTAGGCCCATAGACGGCCCCTTTAGAAGCTTGCCTTTTGTTATGGTCCAAGCCGAAGGGATGAAATAAGCCCCGGTCTCCTGTAGCGCTCCCAGGCTTATCAGGAGGAGGAAAATTCCCACTTAATAAATTGTGGTCAGACAGGTTGTCTGCTCTCAAACCCTGTTTCCTGATAAGATGTTATCAATGACAATGCGTGCCCGAAACTTCATTAGCAATTTTAATTTTGCCTCATCCGCTGGTCCTGTGATCTCGCCCTGCCTCCATTAGCTTTGTGGTATTTTATTACCTTGTGAAGTGTGTGATCTCTGTGACCCACACCCTATTCGTGCACTCCCTCCCCTTTTGAAAATCGCTAAAAAAACTTGCTGCTTTTACGGCTGGGGGAACATCAGGGATCCTGCCGACATGTGATGTCTCCTCCCGACACCCAGCTTTAAATTTCTCTCTCTGGTGCTCTTCCCCTTTATTTCTCAACCCAGCCGAGACACTTAGGAAATAGAAAAGAACCCACGTTAAACATCGGGAGCGGGTTCTCTGGATAGTATGGAAGGCTTCTCTTAACTGGAGTGTAGTATTTTGGAAATACTGCTTCAGGTTACTTTGCCAAAATACATAAAAATAAATGTTGGTATTCCAAGCAAGAGGAAAGATACTCTTCCTTGACAATACTAAATTTTCCATGCATACATGTGGCTTTGCATGTGGGGGGACAGATCAGAATCTTTAGCACAATTATTTATTTTCTTTCAACTAACTAATAAGTTCCTGAGTATAAGGTGTTGCCAACAATCTGTCACACAGGTTTTCAATCACTAGTCTCACATTCTATAAATAAATCCCAATTGTTTTGGAGGGGAAAATTCATGACAGCATTTAGTTATTATTTTCAGTGAAACTAAGAATGAGTAATCATCAGAAGCATTCTTAATGGTAAACATTAGGAAAATTGTGGATATTTGGACACACCTATAGCAAACAACCATGTAATTATAATTTTTTAATTTTTTCTTCTAGAATTATGAATTTGATAACTCCCCAAGACATATACCAAACTGTTATCAAAAAGGGGTCTTAATTCAGACCCCAGGACAGGGTTCTTGGATCTCACACAAGAAGACATTCCAGGTGAATCCATAAAGTGAAAGCAAGTTTTTTAAGAAAGTAAAGGAATAAAGACTGGCTCCTCCATAGGCAAAGCAACCCTGGGGGCTGCTGGTTGCCCATTTTTACGGTTATTTCTTGATTACATGCTATAGAAGGAGTGGGTTATTCATGCCTCCCCTTTTTAGACCATATAAGGGTAACTTCCTGACATTGCCATGGCATTTGTAAACTCTCATGGTGCTGGTGGGAGTGTCTTTTAGCATGCTAATGTATTATAATTA
The DNA here is from genome assembly GCF_001698545.2 of Rhinopithecus bieti. Taxonomy (NCBI): domain Eukaryota; kingdom Metazoa; phylum Chordata; class Mammalia; order Primates; family Cercopithecidae; genus Rhinopithecus; species Rhinopithecus bieti. Next base: position 27,496 of record NW_016826690.1, read on the forward strand.
TCATGTAATGATTAGTGAGGATGACCAGAGGTCACACTCACAGCCATCTTGGTTTTGATGGGTTTTGGCCAGTTTCTTTACTACAACCTGTTTATTAGCAAGGTCTTTGTGACCTGTATCTTGTGCTGACCTCCTATGTCATCCTGTGACTTAGAATGTCCAACCTCCTGGGAATACAACCCACTAGGTCTCGGACTTATTTTACCAAGCCCCTATTCAAGATGGAGTCACTCTGGTTCAAACCCCTCTGACAAAACCACTCAAATGCACTTGTGATAGATCAAACTATCAAGTGATATTTGACTAACCTTAACATTTAATTCTACCCCAAAATGCTACCTTGTAAGAGAATTTTCTGCAAATATCTGGTGCATACCTTTGTTTATACTACAGGAGAGAGGAATGTTTTTATGGTATGTCTCCTACAGGGCAAATTAATTATAGGACTTGAGATACTGTGATGCTTGAGAAAAGGAAGAGGAAATTGATGGAAAATACATCCAAATTTTACTTCTGGTAAAACGTTCTTCAACACCTTTTTGATATTTGGCATATTTTTGTAAGATAATTCTTATTACATTGAATGTTCATGTCTAAGTTTTCATAAGATCATTTCCAACCTTCAAAAATATCAAACTCATTTAAATTATTTTTTCTGTAGCTTGAATTTGAATGTTCTTTATTGCTTTCATTGTGAAGAAAACTCTTGGTAAACATTTCTATTTCTTTGTATGTAATACCTAAACCCATGAGAGATAAACCCAAAGGTAAAAGATTTTGTTGTAATGCATTCTAAAGGTTGTCAGATTTATTATAATCAGTTATGCTAAAATAGAAATCTATTTTCACTGTTTACCTTTTGCATAAAAATACCCTGTCTTCTCAATAAGAATTAAATCCTGAAGAGTAGATTGATGCTCTTATTGGAGATCTTATTAAAGGGCAGTCAGACACCAGTATGTCTCTTCTCAATACATCACACTCTTCTGAATACATCGTTAAGCCATGCAGTAAGCTATGTTTTAATGAATCTACAATAAGTCATTCAGGTGTTAAGGATTGTGTCAGAGTCTGTTTATGCCCTGCCCAGGTCCCCCTGGCTACGTTGAAGCACCATTCCTGGTTGCTGCCAGTGTTCACTGCTGATGCCTCTCAGACGCGCACATCTCTGGAGGACTGTCTTGGGCTGCCACGTGCAGCCTTGCCTGGTGATCCCTGGGAGGTGATGCACTCGCACCCTGGGGATGAGATGCAGCCATTAATTAACCAATATAGGGATATGACAGTTTAGCCTCCTTGCTTTGGGCAGTAGAAAACTGTGATGCAACTCACGCTCCAAAGTTCCCTGGGGGATCAGGCTGAGTTTGACTTCCCCTAAAATCACATCTTTTCTAGCTTTTCCCCTCACCCTGCTGCTTTCCTCATTCACTTATAGATGTTTCTTGAGAGTAACTTGAAGCCACTATGAATGCTCTATTCTCTAGCAAAGTGAACGTAATCCCTGCAAGCAGATTTAAAGAAAGAAGATGGTAGCATGAGGACACAAGGCATCTAGTGGTGGATGCATGGATTTAAGGATTGAGGAAGGTTAAAATCAGTAAATACGTTTTTTTTGGCTTTCTGAGGTTAATGTAATTCTTGCATTTACTGTTGTCTGTATAACCCTCATTTCCCTTACTGTATAATAAGATATAATAATAATAAGTGGAATGCACTTAATTATATTGTTTCCAGGGGTGGCCACATGAAAAATTTTTGTGGTTTTCTGTTGGTTAGAAGCCAGAATGGTAAAGTAGCCACCATTTTCCTGAGAGTGTATTTCTCTGCCTTTCCCAGAAGTTGCTGCCTGAACAGGCTGTCATTGCTGAGGGTTTCCTGGGATCTGCTACATTAACTCCTTCAAACCTTTCGGGTATTATTTAGTACAGTTTAGGACTAGTCTTAGCAAATTCCAAACTGGTGAATTACTCTTAATGGTACACTAGAGACCTGAAAGAGTTAATGCAAGCGTGTCTCCTGAACAGGAGAGCAGCTGGCACCTCGGAAGAAGCTGGTTCAGCATGTGCAGGTTGTAGGTTCCAGGACAGGACAGAGCCACCTTGACCCTTTCTGAGCACTGAGTGATTGTGGCTGGCTTCATCACGTTCCCTCCTTTGTACCATGGAAGCATGTCTTACTAAATGATTATCTTGGTGTCTGATGGAATTAAAGGAGTTTCCATTTATTTAGAAATGGGTGAGGCACTGTCATAGTCTGAACCTGTGATCCAAAAAAGATAACTTATTTCCATCTTTCAAGAAAATCCAGTGTATTTTGACTCAATGCAAAACATTTGAATTATTAGTTTGCTAGAACTGCCATAAAAAACATCTCACAGAATGGCTTAAACAACAGAAACTTATTGCCTTGCGGTTCTGGAGGCTAGAAGGCTGAAATCAAGGTCATCAGGGTTGGTTTGCCTTGAGAGGTGTGAGGGGAAAATCTGTTCCATGCCTGTCTCCTGCCTCTGGTATGTTGCTGGCAGTTTTTGGTGTTCCTGGACTAGTAGAAATATCACTCATATCACTGCCTTCATAGTCACCTCACATTCTCCCTGTGTGCACACATGCCTCCAAATTTCCCCTTTTTATGACACCAATCATATTGGATTCGAGCCCACTCTACTCATTTGATTTTCATTTGATTATCTCTATAAAGATCCTATCTCCAAATAAGATCACATCCTGAAATACTGGGGATTAGAACTTCAACATATGAATTTTGAGGGACACAGTGCCATCCATAACAGCATTATTCAAAGAAAATTTAGGGTTGGCTGATGTTATGGTTTGAAGTGACTACGTCACTGTTCTCAATACATCAACATTCTGTTTTCAAGTCAGAGGCGCAGCCTCAAATTGTCTACATGGACCTGGCAAGTGGCTCAAATAAGCCAGGTGTAAGAAAGCAAAACCAAAAACATTAACAAAATGCACCATCTTTATTAAATGAGAGTTGACATTTGTTCTCAGGAGATTTAATGAAAGCACTCAATGGGTCTCCGATAAACTGTAGAAGGTATCTTCCACTTCACCTTTATTTTATTTTGTCATTATCTGTGAATGTGGATTTAGTATTATTGGATAATTTGAAGTTTTAAGGGATGCTAAAAATTGATATTATAATGTATTATATGATCTCCTTTTAAAAAATAATGTTTATATCTATTTCACACCTTGAAAATATATAGCTGGGACAAAATAAAATAAAACAAACCACACCTGCGGGGCAGATCTGACTCATGGGTAGCCTGTCTGAGGTCAGTGATTTCTGCTTCAAAGTCTCTTCCAAAATCTGAGTTCATCTGTAGGTATGCATCACATAAGTGAGTACTAAGAGATAGCAAGGGAGAGTGGTAACCATTATGGAATCTTGAGGCATACTGAGTTTAAATCTGAGCATCATTACTTGCTAGCTGTTGTGATCTTAGAATGTTACTTCCTCTGAGTCTCAGTTTCCACATCTAGAGAAAGAGAAAAAGAGACAAAAATAAGAATAATAATTCCAACCTCACAGTTTTCTTCTGAAGAGGAGATATTAAACATCCTTTTATAGTCACAAGCACACAGCAAGTACTCTATTAATACTACAATTATATTACATACAGCAACATCATTTTATCTGAGTCATCATTATTTAAAATCTTTAGGTTATAAGATTTCATGAGAACAATGTAGTCAAAATATCTATCTGTCTATATACATGGATGAATGTATATATACACACATGTGTGTATTTCTCAATCATTGATAAAATTAGTCTGTTTTTAGTATTATTATTTTTTGAGACAGAGTCTTGCTCTTGTTGCCCAGGTTGGAGTGCAATGGCAGGATCTTTGTTCACTGCAACTCCACCTCCCAGGCTCAAGCATTCTCCTGTCTCAGCCTCCTGAGTAGCTGGGATTACAGGCGTCCACTACCATGCCTGGATAATTTTTGTATTTTTGGTAGAGATGTAGTTTCATCATGTTACCCAGGCTGGTTTTGAACTCCTTAATCTCAAATGATCTGACCCCCTCAGCCTCCCAAAGTGCTGGGATTACAGGGGTGCACCACCACACCTGGCCAAATTAGTCTGTTTTTAAGTATCTTATTGGTTAACAGGAGTAGTTACATATACTCAATCATTATGGCATGTCTTTGTAAGTATTCTTTTTTGTTTATTAGATGTTGTAAACTATCCCATAATATAATTTAAATATGATACAAATTGACTGCAATTACAACTGAAATTTTTAAACAGATGAAAGACTTCATGAAGTCAATATAAGTGATATTGATAAATAAGAATATGGAATAGTTCAATCAGTTGACTAAAAAAGAATAGAAAATTGACAAGTAGAACAGATTCTTCAATAGAGACTAATTTGCATGTCTAAGCGACAGAGTTCCTTGGGGAAATTGATACCATGCATCAATACTTTTCTTTTTAAAAAATGACCCTCTTTATGACTGGACTGTGAAAATCAAATGTGAAGTGTGCATGCACTTCATGATGTCATATAATTTTGTCAAAAATTATAAATCTACAATAATTCATACTTTATTATATGATTATAGTTTGAAATTATACAATTGATTTGAATAAATATGAGGTAAAACAAAGTAATTTATGATGATTTATGTTTTATTTTGTAACATAATATATTTTTTCAGATTTAACTATGAAATTTTGTATCTTGTTTAAAACTGATTTACTTAGAAAAATTATTGTAAACACTACCAAAAGGTTTCTCAAACTAATAAACAAATTCAGCAGTTTCAAGATACAAAATCAATGTATAAAGGTCAATAGCATTTCTATATACCAGTAATGTTCAAGTTGAGAGCCAAATTAAGAACACAATCCCAGCAACAACAGCCAAACAAAAAGTAAAATATTTAGGAATACATCTAACCAAAGAGATATAAGATCTTTACAAGGAGAACTACAAAACACTACAAAAAGAAATCATAGATGATGGTAACAAATCGAAAAAAAATCATGCTCATGGACTGGAAGAATCAATGCCACTAAAATGGGCATATTGCCCAAAGCAATCTATAGTTCAATACTATTTCTATTGAATTGCCAATGTCATTTTTTTCACAGAACTGGAAAAAACTATTCTAAAATTTATATGGAATCAAAAGAAAAAAAAAGACTGCATAGCCAAAGGAATCCTAGGAAAAAAGAACGAAGCAGAGGCATCACATTACCTGACTTCAAACTATACTTCAAGGCTACAACAAATGAAACAGCATGGTACTCGACCAAAAATAGGCAGAGAGACCAATGGAACAGAATAGAGAATCCAGATAAAGGTGCACAACTACAGCCATCCAATCTTTAACAAATAAACATAAATAAGCAATGAAGAAAACACTTCCTATTTAATAAATAGTGCTGGGATAACTGGCTAGCCATATGCAGAAGAATGAAACTGAACCCCTACATTTCACCATATACAAAATTTAACTCAAGATGGATTAAAGATTTAAATATAAGACCTCAAACTGTAAGAATCCTAGAGGAAAGCCTTGGAAACACCATTCTGGACATAGGCCTTGAGAAATAATTTATAACTAAGTCCTCAAAAGCGATTGTAATAAAAACAAAAATTAACAAGCAGGACCTAATTAAACTAAGAGCTTCTGCACAGCAACAGAAACTATTAACAGTATAAACAGATAATCTACAGAATGGGAGAAAATATTCACAAACTATGCATCTGAGGGAGGTCTAATATCTGGAATCTATAAAGACATGAACCGACATTTATTAAGGGAAGATGTATAAGCAGCAACAAACATGAGAAAATGACCATCACTAATCATCAGAAAAATGAAAATTGAAACCATAATGAGATACCATCTGTATTAGTTCTTTCTCACGCTTCTGTAAAAAACTGCCCAACACTGGGTAATTTATAAAGGGAAGAGGTTTAATTGACTCACAGTTGTGCAGGGCTGGGGAGGCCTCAGGAAACTTACAATCATGGCAGAAGAGGAAGCAAACACGTCCTACTGCATATGACCGCGGGGAGGTGAAGTGTAGAGCAAAGTGGGGGAAATCCCTTTATAAAACCATCAGATTTTATGAGAACTCACTCACTATCATGAAAACAGCATGGAAGTAACCATCCCCATGATTCAATTACCTCTCACTGGGTCCCTCCCCCAACACATGGCGATTATGGGAATTACAGTTCAGGATGAGATTTGAGTGGAGACACAACCAAACCATATAATTCTACCCATGCCCCTCACCAACTCTCATGTCCTCACATTTCAACACACAATCATGCCTTCCCAACAGTCCCCTAAAGTCTTAACGCATTTCAGCATTAACTCAAAAGTCCAAGTTCAAAGTCTTATCTGATAAAAGGCAAGTCCCTTCCACCTATGAGCCTGTAAAATCAAAAGCAAGTTAGTTACTTTTTATATGCAATGGGGGACAGGCATTGGACAAGTATACCCATTTCAAATGGCAGAAATTGGCCAAAACTAAGGCACTACAGGACCCTTGCAAGTCCAAAATTCAATAGGACAGTCATTCAATCTTAAAACTCAGAAATAATCTCCTTTGAATTCATATCTCACATTCAGGTCACGCTGATGTGAGAGGTGGGCTCCCAGGGCTTTGGGCAGCTCCACCCCTGTGACTTTGCAGTTTACATACCCCTTCCTGGCTGCTTTCATGGGCTGGCATTGAATGTCTTTGGCTTTTCCAAGCACAGTGAAAGCTGTCAGTGGACCTACAGTTCTGGGGTTTGGAGGATGGTGGCCCTCCTCTCACAGCTCTATTAGGCAGTGCCCCAGTAGGAACTGTGTGTGGGGGCTCCAACTCCACATTTCTCTTCTGCACTGCCCTAGCAGATGTTCTCCATGAAGGCTGTCTAATAAATGGTGATGGGAAAACTGGCTGGCCATATGCAGAAAACTGAAACTGGACCCCTTCTTTACACCTTAAACAAAAATTAACTCAAAATGGATTAAAGACTTAAAACATAAAACCCAAAACCATAAAAACCCCAGAAGAAAAGCTAAGCAATACCATTCAGGACATAGGCATGGGCAAAGACTTCATGACTTAAACACCAAAAGGAATGGCAACAAAAGCCAGAATTGACAAATGGGATCTAATCAAACTAAAGAACTTTTGCACAGCAAAATAAATGAGCATCAGCGTGAACAGGCAGTCTGTGGAATGGGAGAAAATTTCTGCAATGTACCCATCTTACAAAGGGCTAAAATCCAGAATCTACAAGGAACTTAAACAAATTTACAAGAAAAAAACAGCCCCATCAAAAAGTGGGCAAAGGATATGAACAGACACTTCTCAAAAGAAGACATTTATGCGGCCAACAAACATATGAAAAAAAGCTCATCATCACTGGTCATTAGAGAAATGTAAATCAAAGAATGGTGATTATTAAAAAGTCAGGAAACAACAGATGCTGGAGAGGATGTGGAGAAATAAGAACACTATTGCACTGTTGGTGGGAGTGTAAATTAGTTCAACCACTGTGGAAGACAGTGTGGTGATTCCTCAAGGATCTAGAACAAGACATACCATTTGACCCAGCAATCCCATTACTGGGTGTATATGCAAAGGATTAGAAATCATTCCATTATAAAGACACATGCACACGTATGTTTACTGCAGCAATATTTACAATAGCGAAGACTTGGAATCAACCCAAATGCCCATCAGGCTGGATAAGCTGGATAAAGAAAATGTGGCACATATACACCATGGAATACTATGCAGCTGTAAAAAAGAATGAGTTCATGTCCTTTGCAGGGACATGGATGAAGCTGGAAGCCATTATTCTCAGCAAACTAACACAGGAACAGAAAACCAAACACCAAATGTTCTCACTCATAAGTGGAGTTGAACAGTTTGAACACGTGGACACAGGGAGGGAATATCACACACCGAGGCCTGTCGGAGGGTTGGGGCCGAGGGGAGGGAGAGCATTAGTACAAATACCTAAAGCATGTGGGGCTTAAAACCTAGATGACTAGTTGATAGGTGCAGCAAACCACCATGTAACAAACCTGCATGTTCCGCACATGTAGCCCAGAACTTAAAGTAAAATGAAAAACAGAGATAATAATTGTAGGCTTTTAAAAGATAAGTTGATAAATTTGCTTATGGAGATATTTTATTATTGCTAATTGTTTGATACTGTACCATATGTTTATGATGTCTTGTACCGCTTGATTTTAATTTTTTAAAAAATATTTAAATATTAAATAAATAGGAAAAAGTAAAAAAAGTAACATGCTGACATACTCAACACCTGTATCTAACAGATATTTACACACGACCGTATTTGTTCTTGACTGATGTTTTTCCGGAAATTGATATTTCTGATCCAGCTTAAAAGATGTTGTCTTTACTTTTCACCACCTTGTTGCACAGAAGTGTCCCCGTGCTGAAGTATATATGCTCTTAGGTATTGTATCAGTTTCCTAGGGCTGCCAATGCAAATTACCAAAAACTGGGTGATTCAAACAACAAAGATGTGTTCTTCCACAGTTTAGGAGGGCGGAAATACAAAACCAACAGTGTTGGTTTCTTTTGAAGGCTCTGAGCAAATATCATCCTATGCTTCTGTCTAATCTCCTGGGGGTTAACAGCGTCCCTTGGTATTTATTACTTTGGCTTGTAGATGCCAAGGTCTTGAGATTGAGATCACCTCTATCTCTGCCTCTGACATAGCATGACCATCACCCTCATGTGTCTGTATCTCTGTGTCTTCCCATGATCTTCTTGTAAGGAAGGACACTTGGTTAGGAACCACCCTAATTCAGTATGACCTCATCTTAACTAAGTACACTTGCAATGGCCCTGTTTTTAAGTAAGGTCACATTCCGAGGTTCTGGATGAACGTGATTTTGTGGGGGCACTATTTAACCTGTAGAACATGTTTTAAATTTCTTTTAATAGATAGGTATGTAATTATTAACAACTCATAATATAAATTTAATGTGCTTTCAAATATACTTAAATGTCCTTTTGCAAAATTTTTTCTGTTGTATTTTAACACTTTAGCAAGTTGATACGTGTATATCAGTTGCATTAATTTCAATTAATATATATTTTATTTTCTGGATAAAATAGGTTATTAATAAATTCTTTTATTAATGAAAATATAGTTTCCAAGTTTTATCCCTACAAACAATACTGCAAAAAATCCTCATTCATGTTTCACTTTATGCACGGGTTAAAAACTCTCTAGGTTAGATACCTATGAGAAGAATAGGGGGGTCAGAAGATGAATTCTGTCTTTCTAGACATACACAAAGGCGACATTTTCAGCCTTTCTCATGGTTAGATCGAAATCACGTGACTAAGTTCTGACAGAGAAATGTGAGTGACTTGTAAAAGGCCTTTGGCGCCTCTGTCCTTTTACTTCCTCATCCCTACAGTGGAAAGCGAAAGATCAAGATGACAAGGCCACCAAACTGAAGAATCAGGTGCCCCTCAACAGCCACTCAAGAGCAGACCTCCCTCAGGAGATCGAGGCCATCCTGGCTAACACGGTGAAACCCCGTCTCTACCGAAAAATACAAAAAAATCAGCCGGGCGAGGTGGCGGCGCTTGTAGTCCCAGCTACTCGGGAGGTTGAGGCAGGAGAATGGCGTGAACCCGGGAGGCGGAGCTTGCAGTGAGCCGAGATGGCGCCACTGCACTCCAGCCTGGGTGACAGAGCGAGACTCCATGTCAAAAAAAGAAAAAAAGGAAAAATAAAAAATAAATAAATAAATAAATAAATAAACAGTAGACCTCCCAGGAGAGTTGCCTGATCCAAGATATCCACGATTTTTGGCATTTTAGTCACTGAGATTTTTGGGTTGTATAGCAGCTAGCATTATTTAGGCTAACTAGTACATAATTGGTACTTTAGAATCAGAGACAGCCCTAACGAAAGCCTAGGTAACAAGGATACTGTTAACAAAGGCTAGGGAGATGGGGATCTGTTTTGGCAAAACTTTTCGTATGGTCGTTGCCTTCAGAAACTTGGACAGCAGCTCATGTGCTGACTTAGCTTGTGTGTGTAGGGGAGATAGATGGAAAAAATAAACTTATGTTCACATGGACTGGCTTCTATTGATTTTAGTACAAGTAGGAGATGATCATAGCAATGAAGTGACTGATTTACAGGAAGTAACTTAAGAGTTACCCTATGACTATGGAGTTTTGCAAGGTTGGAAAAGCCTACCATCTCCATATTCTTAACGAGAGGAGGTGGAACTTAGATATATTTTTAACTAAGAATAAACATTACTAGATACTGGTACTCGGAATAACTATAAGCAAAGAGATCAGAAGGTTATGGAGTTTTTGAGGAAGCTGTATTTTCAAAGAACCTTTCAAGCCCAGACCAAAATCATTGCATTTGTAGCTTCAAGAGTTAAACTGCTTTTGAGCTACCGAACTTCCATGAAGAGTGGGTAAGTTTTCTAATGGTTAAGACCACAAAAGAGCATCCACCCACACTTCTTGAATAATGGACAGTAGGCACGGCCAGAGACCATGGAAAACAACGCACCAAGAAGCTACGCTGATGAAAAGTAATCTTGTTTTCTGTTGCTGCACTGTCTCCCATTAGAAGCCCGTGGCATGGTTCTGACCAGTTGCATGTATGCAGAGCTTTTATATGCCACCTCCTGGCCTCACTCCTGGAACCTCCTGTGTGACCTTCCATACTGTATCCTCCATCTGTGCAGCTAGACTAGAAGCACTCTGTGTTCGGGAAGCCACAGGATACAGATGCCCAGTGTCCTTTGTCACACTATGTGGGAGAGCTACCAGGAATGCAGTCCTATGAGGAACATTTGTGTAAGACTTGTTATGGGATTTGAAGACTATTGCAGTAACTGGCATTAATTAACTTGTTTAACCCTCACATTGCCAATCTTCCTAGAACTTACAGATTGACCTCCAAAATAACTATATTGATTTATATAGTTCACTCAGTCAGGGTAATATCAAACTTTTTCATTTATGATAATCTTATTGGAGCTGTTTACCCTTTCCATATAGATGTGCATACCCTGCATTTATGGGAAATTATCTTAAATTATTTTTTCTTCCTCTTCAATTTTTATATTCTTTCTCTTTCTGGAACTCTTTTCCCCCAATGCATTCTGTATAATTTCCTTATGTTGTTGCCTAGTCTCTTTTCAAATGTTTAATATGCAGCTTAACTCATTCACTGGGGTATTTAAAAACATTGTAATGGCTCTATATTTTGTTCATAAGAATTATATATTTTTTCTTTTTCATTATATATCCATTCTGTTTTAACGATGCGCTCTTCATTTCATATGTCACTTTAAAACTTACTTTCTATTTTCAATAATTTTGGTCAAAGGTATTTTTATAGTCTTTGGATTTTAAATTTCAAGTATACGTTTACTATTTTTGTGCCCGCTTAGTTTTACTTATAGTTTCTTATTTTCTCGTCAGTTTTACTATTTTTTACTTATAGCTAATTTTCAGAAGGGATTTTTCTTTGTGCGACATAATCTGTAGCCTGTTTTAGGAAGAGTCCCTTTAGACTGATTTTGTATCCCAGAAATATCACTGGCCTTCTAGAAAACCTTTTGGACCATAATTTCTCAGCATAGGTATTCCTGTATCACACATGTAGTACAAATTCAAACCTCAAACCTCTTCCTTGAGCAGTGATCTCAAGAGATACATTTTTCCTCCATTCAGTAGTTTGGATGATAAAAGATTCTTTGAAACTTCCTTAAGGTATTTCTGGTCCTATATATTGAAATGTTTCTAGCACTCACCTTTACTGGGATTTGAATGTTTTTGTTAAGTGTTGTAGTTTTTGCAGAAATCTCACTTTCAACTTTCTATCTTGTTTGGGATCAAGGTTTTGTCTACCTGCTATCTCTGAGGGAGTGCAGAAAGCCAAGGGAAGTATTGAGCATTTGACTACTATACAGAAACGTGATAAAAATCTTAATGCAGGAATCCATAAAAACAGGCACTGTGGGGATGTAGCAGCGAATTGACAAATGTATAGTTTACACACTACTGTGAAAAATGCTGCTCTTTCTCCAGAATACAGCATTTTTGCTTTGGTAAATGTATGACTGAATTTACTGTCTACACACACACACACACACACACACACACACACACACATACACACATTAGCTATCAGTGTCAACCAAGCCCTCACATTATACTCCCATTCCTCTATGGCAGCTGACACACCTAGCTTTCAGACAGTATCATTTAGGGACAGAGTCTTATTTTAAGATCCAAGATGCACATTTTATTGGGGGAAAGTTTCCTTAGGTTCCTTAGAGAGTGATTGACGGTTCTTTGTAACAGCAGACAATCCCTTGCTGGTCCACTATGCTTGTGGGAGGAAAGGCACTATGCATCAGAAATCTCCTTCCAAGTACTTTTTGAATACTTCACAATGAAGACCTAAGGATATTCTTGTTGGAGACTCACTCTCCCTGATCTGAGTGAAAACCAAAGTGTGTGTATGTGTGTATGTGAGTGCACGAGGTGTTGCGGGGAAAGGGAAGCAGTAGATGTGTTTATACTTGAAAAATTGCATTTTGTTCCCGTCCATCAAATTTATCTTTCTACTTAATTAATTTCCCCTAGTCAGTTAGTGTAGGCATATGGGAAATACAGACTAGAATGTATTTTTAATATTGTTTACTATTTTAACTAGATTTTTTACTATCATGAAGCAAAATCAAGTGTTCAACATGTAAATCAAACATTGTATCAAAAGCTAATCCCTGTCTAGTCTCTAGAAGACATTTGAGAGTTTGTATTTTCAAGTAATTAATTCCTCTAGACAAAATTATCTTGACCTCTGTTTTACCTGTCATTAGACTATAGCAATCTGAAATTCACCTCAAGGCTTTGCATAGAATTTTACATTTTATTATTTGTTGAAACTAAGGCTCATGAATTTATATTAGTCTATGTAGCCCACCTACTAGGACCTCATGAGTTTGTGAAGGCATACAGTTTGGGGTGCTTATGTTCATAAACATTTTAAATATTAAAGTATTTTTAAATAATTAAGAAATAATGTCAAAATAATTTAAATGGTTTATTTCCATTAATTTAATTTAAATAACCAACATGACCCCTTTTGGAATTACCTTACTCTGAATAAGTAGGTTAACTGCAAACAAACAAAAATAAATCAGACTATCTACCTGCCAGGGTAAGTGGGAGGAGGAAGTGCCATTAGGAAAATGAACTAAGCAGTGACGACCTCTGCCTTTGGCTATCAGCACCTTCGGGTGATGTCAATTCCTATGGAAATAAATTAAGACAACTACAAGCTGTGTTTTGGAACAAATTTTATTTAACTCGGTCCCTAGATACCTCATCTCACTATAGTAGCAATCATTTTATTTGCTGCATTGCAGAGTAAAGTGAAGTTAAAAAGTGAAGTAAAGTGAAGTTAAAATAAGGAAATGTATCTCTTCATATCAAAAGCAGATTGTTATACTTTCTTGCATTGTCATATATTTCATATATATTTCAAATATATGTGTCATATATTTCTTAAAATATATGAACAAAGAGATATTATCTAAAATGGTTTTCTCTTCTGTTCTTCGTAAAAGGCATGCAGTGTTTCTCTGTTTGGTCAATTGGAATACTACAAAATAATTCACTTTGAGGCTGTTGCTCAATTCTCAAAATGGTATCCACAGAAAATGAGCTCTCTTCTTAGTCTACTTGAATCACTGAAGGAATTACAAGTAATATTGAAGAAAGACATTCAGATAATCTCCATTATAATTATGATGGATCTAACATATGATAATCTTTTGTATTCACCAAAATTTGTGAAACTTTTTTGTCTCAAAAATGAAAGTTTCTTCATTAGGAATGCCGTTTCTTATACCCCCAAATTAATATCTACCTAATTATAGAATCTCACTCATTATGTCTAGTCTAATTTCTGAATGTGTATATACAGTTCTAAAATAAAGAGTAAATTTCTAAAGCTAATCAATTTGGTTAGAAACTAAAGTTTATATTTTTCAGTTCAATGCACACCAGATTGACCTTAAAAAAAATAAAAATTTGCATAATATACAACCAGGTATTAAAGTATGAGGATCTGTGATTATAAAATTAGGTAAAACCAAAGAGTTATATTGCCATATTTTTGTAGTTTCCAGACTTTCTCCACTTCAGTGACTTTAATTACTTACCTAAGCAAATTAGCATATGAAAAGGTGCTCAAATCATATGTCATCAGGGAATTGCAAGTTAAAATGACAATGAGATACCATTTTACATTTAGTAGGATGGCCAAAATCCAAAACATTGACAATATCAAATGCTGACAAGGGTATTAAAGAACAGGAACTCTATTCATTGATGGTGGATATGCAAAATGGTAGCTCCACTTTGCAAGACAGTCTAGCAGTACCTTACAAAACTAAACATACCCTTACCATATCATTCACAAATCATATGCTTTGATATTTGCCTAAATCAATTGAAACTCATTTTTACAAAAAAACCTGCACATGGATGATGTTTAAAGCAGCTTGAGTCATAATTGCCCAAACTGGAAAACAACCAAGATAGCCTTCAGTAGATGCATGGATAAATAAACTGTGGTACATCTAGACAATGGAATATTATTCAGCACTAAAAAGAATCTCCATCTCCACAAAAAGAGATGGAAGAAACTTAAAAGCATATTATTAAGTGAAAAAGCCAATCTAAAGAGGCTATACATATTGTAGGATTCCAAATACATAACATTCTGGAAAAGTCAAAACTATGGAGTCAGTGAAAAGATCAGGGGTTGTTAGGGGTTGGGTTGGAGGGAGAGAGGAATAGCACGGCCATAGAGGATTTGTAGGACAGTGATACTATTCTGTACGATACTCCCATAGTGGATACATGGCACATGCCTTTGTGAAAACCCAATGTATATACAATGCCAGGACTGAACCCTAATGTAATATTAGGGTAATTATGTGTCAGCGTAGATGCATCGATTATTGGAAATGTGCCACTCTGATGCAAGATCTTGAATGTGGGGAAAGCTGTGAGTGCGGGTAAGGGGGTGTGTACTTTCCACTCAATTTTCTTGTGTAGCTAAAACTACTCTAATAAATAAATTCTACTAAAAAGCAAAGAGACATTTAAAATATTATAAGAAGATAATATGCGGGAAGTGACATTACGTGATCTTCAGAGCACAAGCCTCAAGAGGCCTGATTCATTCTGCTTCCCCTTCGTGGAATGCTGGTGAATTCAAACAAACATTTATGGAAATGATAATAGCAAGTCCAAGCAAGTATAGAGGAGGAAATGCTTCCCGACTCATTTTATGACACTAGTATTATCTGACACCAAAACCAGGCAAATGATTTCACAAGAAAAGAAAACCTGAGACCAATGTCTCTTATGAACATGGATGCCAAAATCCCCAACAACATTTTAGCAACTGAAATGCAACAATGTGTAAACTCTGCCCAATAACTTAAGTCAGGTTTAACACTTGAAAATCCATCAGTGCCATTCACAATATGAACATACTAAAGAAGAAAATTAATATGACCTTATTAACAAATACGGAAAAACATTTGACAAAATTCGAAATTAGTTTCTAATGAAAATTCTGTGCAGATTAGGAATAGAAGGAAACTTCTGCAAACTGATAAGAACATCTATGAAAAAAACCATAACTAACATCATACCTCATGAAAGACCGAATGCATTCCCCAAAAGATCAGGAAGAAGGCAAACATACCCGCTGTCACCACTTCTGTTCATTATTGTAGTGGACATTCCAGCCAATGCAGGTGGGGCTAGTGCAATGCCCTGAATGTTCCCCCATGCCCAAATTCATGTGTCCAAACCCTGATCCTAATGTGATGATATTAGGGGGTGGGACATTTGGAAGGTGATTGGGCCATGAGTGTGAAGCCCTCATCAATGGGATTATTGACCAGAGAGCTCACTAGCTCTCTTTCTGGCACATAAAATCCAAGAAGTTGGCAGTCTGCAACCCGGAAGAGGACCCTCGCCAGAGACAGACTATGATGGAGCCCTGATCTCAGACACCCAGCCACCAGAACTGTGAGAAGTAAATTTTGGTTGTTTACAAGCCACCCAGTGAATGGTACTTTGCCACAGCAGCCCAAACTAAGACAGCAAGTAAGACTAATAAAAGGTAAACAGATTGGAAAAGAAGTAAAACCATCTTCATGTGCAGGTGACATGATTGTCTATGTAGAAATCCTATGATAAGTAGTATAAAGAAGTAACTAGAATAATAAATGACTTTAGCAAAATTTCAGGATAAAACGCAAAAATCGACTGGGTGCAGTATCTCATGCCTGTAACTGCAGCACATCAGGAGGCTGAGTTGGGAGGGTCTCTTGAGGTCAGGAATTCAGGACTAGCCTGGACAGCATAGTGAGGTCGTGTCTCCACAAAAAAGTGAAAAGAAATAGCTAGGCATGTTGATGTGTGCCTGTAGTCCTGGTTACTCAAGAGGCTGGGGTGGGAGGATCACTTGAGCACAGGAGTTTGAGGCTCATTGTCACAAATAAGTGTCAGAAGATATAGTGAAAAATGGCATCCCATTTATAATAAACACAAAATGTAAAAATAGTTTTGAGGCATCAGGAGGGCTTCACAGCACTGACCAATGTTCTGTTTTTTTTTATTTGAATGCTTAGATATAATATTTGAGGCTAAATTACTGAACTGTATTCATGTTTCATGAACTTTTAAATTACATGCATTTACAAATAAGAATGAAAAAATAAATATCACTAAAAATGCTAATACATTTTTCTCATTTTAGAAGGAGTCATCTTGTGCACTCTCTGAATTGCAGCAATTTACTTGGAAGATGACTGGATTCGACAATGGTAAGTAACTTTGTATAGAATTATGTATTTTATCAAGATGATTCTATTTAAGACAAATTCAATATATCTTTATGATAATCATTCTTGCATCTTTTAACCCTTTTTCTTAGAGACTGCTATTTTCTTCCAGAAAATAAATGCAGTCTTAGTAGAATGTATGATGATAGGAAATAATTGGAATGAAGTGAATATATTTTAAACAACAGTGATTTTCATTTTAACACATCCAAGAAATAAAAAGTATGAAGTGTAAGTATTTATTATTATTATTTTTCAATTATACTTTAAGTTCTGGGATACATGTGCAGAACGTGCAGGTTTGTTACACAGGTATACATGTGCCACGGTGGTTTGCTGGACCCATCAACCCATCATTTACATTAGGTATTTCTCCTAATGCTATCCCTCCTCTAACCCCCCACCTCCTGACAGGCCCCAATGTGTAATGTTCCTCTCCCTGTGTCCATGTGTTCCCATTGTTCAACTCTCACTTATCAGTGAGGATATGTGGTGTTTGGTTTTCTGTTCCTGTGTTAGTCAGCTGAGAATGATGGTTTCCAGCTTCATCCATGTCCCTGCAAAGGACATGAACTCATTCTTTTCTATGGCTGCACAGTATTCCATGGTGTATACGTGCCACATTTTCTTTATCCAGTCTGTCATTGATGGGCATCTGGGTTGGTTCCAAGTCTTTGCTATTGGAAATATTGCTGCAATAAACGTACATGTGCATGTGTCTTTACAATGGAATGATTTCTAATCCTTTGGGTATATACCCAGTAATGGGATTGCTGGGTCAAATGGTATTTCTTGTTCTAGATCTTTGAGGAATCACCACACTGTCTTGCACAATGGTTAAACTAATTTGAAGTGTAAGTATTTATGTTCAGGTATTATAGAGTTTAGTTGATCTTACCCCTTTTTTTCATTAGCACATAATTATCATTGGTTCATGCAAGGTCTCTACTTTATTTTGCTCTGTTTGATTTTCTTGTATTACTATTTGCCCTCACCCTTTAATACCATTACAATCCTGTTTTGTTATTTGGTTTTTGTTTCTCAAGAGTGATATCTCATTATTCTTCTTACTATTCACAGTATTTCCAAGAAGTAGACTTTATGATACGGAAAGTTATTTGTAGTGTTACATGTGAGTATGTGAATGTAAATATCCATGTGGACAGGTATATATGCTGCTGCAAGACCATCCATCGTTTTCCTTCTTTTTTTCTTGTATTTCATGTATCCTGAGCCACAATTTTTTGGTAGGATAATTTTCTAGCTTAACGTAAGGATTTTGACCCTTTGGTAGGGAACATGATGCAGTGGAAAGAATTCTGACCTGGGAAGCAAGGCTAGGTTCCAATCCAGGATATGTCAAAAACCTACTCTGAGAATTGGGGGAACATAGTTCTTCATTTTGAGCCCATTTTCTCACTCATTTTACAGACTAATAGGTTCAAAATATTTGTAATACAATGTTTCCAGATGTTAGGATTTCAAAACCAATTAAGATAGAGAAAAACATGTAGGCCAACACATGATTGCCTGTTTATAAAATTGTGCTAAGTCAACATATTTTTTCAAAAATATGTGTCATCACCAGTAGTGTAATTTCAAACCCAACTCCTATTTCCTCTACATACTCATCCATTTTGCAGCCTAACCAACATTTACAACTTTGAGTTCCAGAGTCTCTTAACACATGACCTGTCCAATATTATTCAATTTCACTCTTCTGTAGCCTTGTTTGATAAATAATATCACCATTCTGCCTCTCAAGCTTGAAATGTCCAAGTATTTGCCTTTTTCTCTCTTTTGCCATCTGTTAAATCCTTTACAGTCATAAAATCCCCTTAATTCTACATAAAACACACCCTTTAAATTGCCTCTCTTCACCTGTCCTCACTGCCACTGCTTTAACTTTCTTCTTGAGTATTTTTCAGCTCTGTTATTCCAGCAATTCCCTAATTGTTTCTGCTCCTCTCTCTCCTCATGTGCATTTTCGAAGTTGTCATTTTTCACAATATGGAATCTGATTATGTCACACATATGCCAAAATTTTCTGCTGACTGATTAGTAAGAGTTAATATCCAAACTCCTCAGCTTGGCACATTGGACCTTTAAAAAATATTTTCTTAATTTGCCTTTCCAGATTTCATTCCCAGTTTCCCAACTGATACCCTAAGCCTTTTTCATAGCATCTTTTTTTTTTATTTTCTGAGCACAACACAGTGATTTTCCCCATCCTGTGCCTGGTTTATTCTTCCTGGTATGTTGTCTTCTCTTTGCTGGCTAAATTTATTCTATTAATCAAATAATTAAGACAAATATTTCTTCGCTTTATAAACTTGCATAAGATTAATCATTCCTTCCTTAATTCCCTACCTGCATTTGATTATGTGATATTCTGAGAGAAGGAACAATTTTTTTTTCACCATTGTGTCCCAAAACCTTATATCACCTAGAAAATCAGATAAATTAAAAAATATATTTATGCAAAATATTGCATAAATATCAAGCTGTTGAATGGTCTTGCCTTTCATATTTAAAATAGTGGAGCTGAATATTAAGCTTTTTGATGTTAAATAAATATCAAACAATGTTATATCCTCTGTACTCAGTGCAGTGCCTGTCACATAGCAAATTCTCAATAAGTATTTTTTGAGCAAATGAATTACTAAATGAGTGAAAGCTGTGAGCATAACAGAATACAGAAACTCTTCATGAAAACTGAGTTGGAGGGCTATGAGAGAAGTTCCATTATCCTCAAATTCCACACCCACTGGCCTGAGGCAAAGGCTTACCCAGCAAAGCTGGTAGACCACTGACCTCCCAGGCTGGTAACTGTAGGTTCACACCATACATTCTTGGTATCTTCAGTGGGAAAAATTATGAATGAGCAGCTTTCCATGTAAGGTAATTGGTAATTGATTTATTAAGACATGCTGTTTTTTGTTTTTGTCTTTTAAACTTATTATGAATACTAACAAATCATTTCCACTGATATTACCTGCTGAAACACGGTTTCCAATAAGGTATACAGGAGGAAACTTTAGATATGGGAATAGGTAGATACAGATCTGGAGTCAGGAAACTTCCTAAAGAAGGGAGGCATATCATGTATGTGGGGATTATGAACATGTTTCCAAAAATGCAAAGATTATTCTTATGTGTTGTGGGAACTCAGGGACCCCGAACGGAGGGACCAGCTGAAGCCATGGCAGAAAAACATAAATTGTGAAGATTTCATGGACATTTATTAGTTCCCCAAATTAATACTTTTATAATTTCTTATGCCTGTCTTTACTGCAATCTCTGAACATAAATTGTGAAGATTTTGTGGACTTTTATCACTTCCCCAATCAATACTCTTATAATTTTCTATGCCTGTCTTTACTTTAATCTCTTAATCCTGTCAGCTCTGTAAACTGAGGGTGTATGTTGCCTCAGGACCCTACGATGATTGCATTAACTGCACAGATTGTTTGTAAAACTTGTGTGTTTGAACAATATAAAATCTGGGCATCCTAAAAAAGAACAGGATATCAGCGATTTTCAGGGAACAAGGGAGATAACCATAAGGTCTGACTGCCTGTGGGCTGGGCAGAACAGAGTCATATTTCTCTTCTTGCAGAAAGCAAATAGTAGAAATATCACTGAATTCTTTTTCCAGCAAAGATTAACCCTGAGAAAGGAATGCTTCCCCAGCGGGAGGTCTCTAAAATGGCCACTCTGGTAGTGTCTGTTTTATGCAGTTGAAGATAAGGAATGAAATATGCCCTGGTCTCCTGCAGTGCCCTCAGGCTTGCTAGGATTAGGAAATTCCAGCCTGGTGAATTCTAGTCAGACCAGTTGTCTGCTCTCGAACCCTGTTTCCTATCAAGATGTTTATCAATGACAATGTGTGTCCAGCAGGACATGGAACCTCATCAGTAATTCTCATTTAGCCCTGGCCTTGTGATCGTTTATTACCCTTTCAAGCATGTGATCTTTGTGACTTACCCCCTGTTCATACCCTGCTTCCCTTTTGAAATCCCTAATAAATACTTGCTGGTTTCATGGCTCAAGGGACATCATGGAAACTGCTGACAGGTGATGTCACCCCCTGAGGCCCAGCTGTAAAATTTCTCACTTTGTACTCTTTCCCTTTATTTATCAGACTGGCTGACACTTAGGGAAAATAGAAAAGAACCTACATTGAAATATTGGGGGCTGGTTCCCCTGATACTTATGCATATTAAAGATTAATCACTGTAGTCTAAGAGTAAGGACTGAATATGACCCTGGCTAGGATCAATCCCAAATAATGAATTTTCCCCTAACAAGTTTTGGAGTTTATTTTTACCAATCTTGGAGAAGTCTTAGGAGAGTCAACAAGTATTAACATAGCTTTGAAAGTATTTAATTGGAATAAATAGAATAACAAAATGTCTCTTGCATTTTTTATTGGAAAACTGGTGGTGAGTTAATCTCTATCAGGTTCTGTGGGGTCTGCAACCACCAAAAATTATTACAGAATTTTGTGTGGGATTGATAGTTTGACAAAGACTTTTTAAGGGAGAAACAAAACACACAGAAAAGGAAATTTTGTGCACAAACTAGAATATCATTTGTTGAAGCTGAATACAATATAGAGATGAATCTCTAAAAGCTTTAAAGAAGAAAACTTTAAAACGTTTCTTTGGGAAGCAAGAATTGCAACTCAGAGCAAACACACAGATCAGGTGGTCTTTAGTACATCTAAAGAACAAAGAGAAGGTTAGAGGTTTTACAATGAAAGGAGAAATGTTGCATGGTGTTATTACAGAAAGTTCATTGGCACTAGTAATGTTTTGTGAAGCTGGCAGGTTCTGGCTGGTAACTGACAGTAGTGGGTAAAGCTAGTCTTAGAGTGGCAGCAGGGTGTTTCCCAGCCATTAGTTAAAACTGGTTTCAGGTTCCAGCAGGCAGCTTCAGCAGCCAGGCTTGAAGAGAATTACATTCTTGGAGCAAAGTCATGTGCCCTAAGTGCTTTTTCCCTGAGGCTTTTGACTCTGTATTAGCTGGGTGTGACAAAAATGATGCAATTTGTATGATAAATTTTCACATATTGATACCTTACTTTGTGGTTTATACAACATGTCATTAGCAACTAGTTAAGGATTAGTTTATCAATAACCATCAGTTTAAGTATAAACAAAGGAGATGATATACATACAAAACATTTTTAAAATCTTCAAATATATTATTTTGTTACCTTTTTAAGAAGTAAATGGAATTAGTCTCAGTCAATAAAAAGGAAATTAGAATGTCATCAGAAAGTACTATTTTAGTTTATTGGCTAATGAAAGGCAGAATAATATAATATGGTTCTAACCTAAGGTATTAACTCCATTTGAAACTTTACTTTCCAGCCAGGCATGGTGGCTCATGTCTGTAATCCCAGCACTTTGGTAAGCTGGGGCGGGCGGATCATGAGGTCAGTAGTTCAAGATAGTTCACTGGCCAACATAGTGAAACCCCATCTCTACTAAACATACATAAAATTAGCAATGTGTGGTGGTGTATGCCTGTAGTCCCAGCTACTTGGGAGACTGAGGCAAGAGAATCGCTTGAACCCAGGAGGTGGAGGTTGCAGTGAGCCGAGATCATGCCACTGCACTCCAGGGCAAGGCTCTATCTCAAAA
>NW_016826690.1:50227-119414 GCF_001698545.2 Rhinopithecus bieti
AAAAAAAAAAAAAAAAAAAAAAAGGAAAAAGGAAATTTACTTAATTTACTTTCCAAAAGTTTCTTTAGAAACGTTACAAATATGTTTAAGGAGATTTCTTAGTCTAAGATAGATCTATTTTTAAATTTTCCCTTACCCAAGAAAAAGTCACTAGATCCCATGAAGTCTTAGTAACCAGAAAACTTTGGTGATGACTCCAGTGGAAGTAGAGATGGCATAGCATTTCCAACTAGTCACTTTGATCTAGGCTTTAACTAATTAATTTTAACAAATTCTTTTTTTTTTTTTCTTACGCTGTCTCATTGAGTCAGTTCTTCCAGAAACTCAAATTAAGAACAAAGATAAACTGTTTATATTTTTTTATATATTCAAGGGGTTTGAATTTTTTTTTGTTTGAAAATCAGTAAAAGTTTGTAGTTAGAAGGTTGCTACTGCTTCTGGAGACTTTTGTGATGATCTCAACTCCACTTTAAAAAAATTAGAAAAAGAAGGGCAAACTAAAACCCCAAATAAGCAGAAGAAAGACAAGAACAGATATAAGAAATCAGAAAAACAATACAGATACTTAAAGACTAAATGCAGTTCTTTGAAAAGAAACCTCCAGCCAAGTTGATTTAGGGAGGAGGGAAGACATGAAACTAATTTCCGGTATCAGGAATGAAGAAGAGAAATTAGTACAGAGCCTACAGAGTTTAATAGGCTAATAAGAAATATTATGGATAGCTTTATACTAATATATCACAAATAGAAGAAGTATAGAAATGTCTTGAAATATGCAAACTGCCAAAGCTTCCTCAAAATATACATAAAATAGATAACTGTATAGTGCTTTTCCTACTAAACAAATTGAATCTGTAAACAAAGAAAATTCCAGGTAAAAAGCAGCTTTACGAGTGACTTCTGTCAAACATTTAAAGATGAAACCTACAATATGTTAGCAAATAACTCAATAAGAAAATGGGAAAAATATGAATAGACATTTAACCATAAAAGATACATGAATTCAAAATAAGCACATTAAAAGATGAGCAATATCAGTAGCCAACAGGGAAATGTGAATTAAAACAACAATGAGATATAATTACACACTCACTAGAATGGGTAAAATTAGAAACCTGACCAAAAAAAATTGGGCAAGGATATGGAAACACTTGTCCTTTTACATCCTGTTACTGAGAATGTAGAAAGGCACAACCATTGTAGAAAACATTTACACACCTACTAATAATGTGACTTGGCCATTCCACTCCTAGGTACTTACATGGGAGAAATAAAAGTATGTTTCCACATAAAGATATGTACACAAATGTTCATAAAAAATTTTATTTGTACTAGCCTCACTCTGAAAACAACCCAAGTGCTCATCAATAGATGAAGGATTAAATAAATTGTTATATTCTTATAATGGTATACTACTCAGTCACAAGAAATAATGTACTTTATTTGCAACAACATCAATAAATCTCAAAATAATTTTCTGAAAGAAGCCAGACAAAAGGAAGATATACTCTATGATTTCATGTATATAAAATTCTAGATAATTTGAGGTAATCTACAGAGACAGAAAACAGATTTGAGGTTTCCTGGGGATGGTGGTGAGGAATAAAGAGGGAGGATGAGTGATTTTGAAGGTATACATGTAAACTTTGGGGGTAATGAATATTTTTACTACTTTGTTGTGATGGTTTTAGTGTGTGTGTGTCTGTGTGTGTGTGTCTGTGTGTGTGTGTAAAAACTGATTTTAAAAAACATGCAATGTATAGACAGTTAATTTTATGTCCATAAAACTGTAAAAACTATTCTTGCCATTTCCACGATGAGAATATTAGAAAGGATTAATAATCCACTTCTAAACTAATGGCTGAAGAATGAACAGTATATGACTTAAATTGACATGAGACACAAAATATTACTTATCTTACATGATATTTGCACTTGCCAAACTGAGAGTGACTCAAATGTCCATAAATAGGTGAAAGATTAAACAAAGTATGGCATATTTTTACAATGGTATACTACACCGCTATAATAAAGAATTAACATTGATTATATGTGACAGCATGGAATGAATGAATCTCACCATTATGACTACCATCCCCAAATGCATAAGAACATTTGAGTAACAGGGTTTTCAAAAATAGTGAATATTTTAATGATGGTATTTTGCCAGCCTGCTTCCCATGAAAAAGATGCATTCGATGACATCCCAACAGAAAAAGCTAAACAACCTCTGATTATATCAGAGTGGAATCTTAAATATTATTCAGTATAAGTTGGAGTGATATTGGTGTTTGCATTACTAGAATTGTCCTGTTATATTTAAAGTGAAGAGGATTTTTAAAGTTCAATTCAGTACTGAAAGTTTAAGTGAAATTGATGAGTAGTCATCTGACTAATTTGCCACCAAGTTATTTTGAGAATATATGGTAACTTTTAATATAAGATATATCTTAATTAAAGGATAGTTGAGGTTATTTTAAGTATAAGATATAAAATAGACTAAAAGAAATAATTTTGTGTTTATGGTCATTTCTGAGAGGCTGCCACCTATGTATTTGCCTTTCTCTGTGTTTTAATATCTTACCAGTGATATGAATGTATAATGACACCAAGATTTTGCAGCTTTAGAAACATTATTATCATTTCAGGCCTAGTCTTAATCACAAATACTTTAAGGCAAATTTTGTATCTAGAAGTGCAGCTTTTCCTTTGTTCTTCATTTCCAGAATTGTCTTGGCTACATTTGGATTCTTGTTATTACACCGGATCTTTTGAATTCATTTTTCTAAATACATGAAAAGTACAACTGAGGTTTTCCTTTAATTCATTAACAGGTAAAATTTTTATCATGCTCTTGAGTATTCCCATTCACTAACTTATTATATTTCATCATTTATTCGTGTTCCTTTAATGTCCTTCAATACAATTTTGTATTTCTTTCATATAGCTCTTGCACATTTGTTGCTGCTGTCATTGAAATTATTTCATGTTTCTTTTCCTGTGTGTTTCCAGTTAGAGTAAGTGTTAAGATAGATTCCTAAGTGAGATTTGGAGGAAGGAATTAAAGTATCAGCCTTTCTGTAACATACACCTGTTGCATTTCACCTGCTACCTCACGTAATGGGGCAGTTGCCTGCCCTACGAATGGGCCACTTACCCTGGATCTTTTTGCAGCATTTTCGCCACTTGAACCAGAGGTGCATTCAGTTCCGTCATGACGGACACCGGCTTCCTCTGCAAAGAAGCTTCTATTTTCCTGGCTTTGAATTGAAAGGCTGGATTAGAGATTTCAAAGTTAGTTACTATATCTAAAAATTAATAACGATTTTATCTTAATACTTTCACATAAAATATGACTCATTTATAATTACATAATTTACTATGCAGTTAATGTGGAAACTAAAGTAAATATTACAAATGATCTAACTCTGCCATATTAGCTTTCATATGTCCCCTACCCTCCAGATCACAGGTGTCAAGACTGAGACACAGGTTTTAGTTCATCCTTATGGGTTCCAGCTTATGTTGTGGTTTCAGGTTGCCCTTACTGTCCTCTACTTATATCCATTTTCCCTTTCCAAAGCTTTTCTTGTAGACTTTAAGCCCCCATATCAGACTCTGAATTCACACACACAATTTTATACCTCTGTCTATCTATCTGTCTATCTATCTATCTATCTATCTATCTATCAATCAATCATCATCATCTGTCTGGGCTTCAGTCATTTTGAGGAAAGTTTCATTTATTGTATTGAGTTCTTGATTTCATTTCTTGGGTGATAAAACTTTTAATTATACATTCACAATGCCACTATCCATGGAATACTCCCTTAACCATTTCAAAGTTCATGTGTTAATTTAGGCTATGTTATACAGATAGAAATCCCTACCACTGTATGGAACAGAGTAGATTCAAATATGGCAACCTAAACTAAATACATTATTGTTATATTTTAAACTAATGTATTTTATTATGTCCCAGCCACTAATGCATTTTACTCTTCAGTGGATTTGTGTACCTAAGTGAGTCATTGGCTTTAGTTATTCCACAATTTGTAAGGCCAAAATGTTTATAATAAAATGTGGTTTTTACTTACATTTTAATATCCCTTTATTCCCTGGGTGAAACCTTGAAATTAGCCCTCACCATCTTCATTGTTTTGCTAGCAGAGTGTATTATTCCTTTTGGCTTGCAGTCTTTGCAGTTTAACTTAATGCTTAACACAGTAGAACAGGCTTCTGCCAGTTCTGTCCCTAGTATCAGGGTAGATTACTGTGTAAATGAAGGAAGAAACCATGTTATGCATTCAATTTGTGTTTCCCATTATTCATCCTATCATAGGAGTCAGCATTTGTTAATGTTGCCAAAGTGCAATTAAGGTCCGCTAAATTAAGTCAGGAGTTTACAAGGTAGTGATTGTTCTTGACCTCGTTCTCTTCCTCCATTCCATTTTCAAATATTGGGAATGAATAAACAGTTTTAGGCAGAGAAATTAACCAACGAATCAGGACTCTTGTTGTAAACCTAGCTAAAGTTAAGTTAAAAATAAAGTATTTCCTCACAAGGGGTGTGTCTTATGTGAGTGTGTCTGAATGCAGGTAGGTGTAGTGAAAATGGAGCTTCAGTTCTGGGAGAACCATTTGCTTTGAGTATCTCATCCACTCCTGCCCAGTTTTGTGCATATCTTGGGAGGTCTGAGCCGTCAGTACCACTTTTCCATCATGAGAACACCAAGGAAGACTGAGCACTGCAGAAGGAAATTTCTGTGTGAATCAAGCCTAGAGAAAGGTTAAGCTGTTTGTCATTAATTTGGATTGATTCTGATACAGCTGGAATGTCCCTTGACTAACTAGACTCCTAACTATACTCCTTCATGCCTTCCTTTGTTAGAGATAGGAACAGAGAAAGGCTGTCTGGAAAGTGTTGGCATTTTTTTACTACCCTACCTGATTTTGGTGGTAATCTCGGTAATATTAATAATTTAAAGAGGTAAACGTTACTGTAATATTTTATTTTTCTTTTAAGACATATGAACTCTGTTACTAGTTATTTTACGTGACCGAGAGGAGCACACAAAGATAGCATCAGGAGGAATAGGCTCAAATTTCAGATTGCCAACTTTATTTAAACATGTGAATTACTGTTACTCTTTCTAATCTGTGTCCTTGGCTGTGAATTGAAAGGCTGGATTAGAAATCTCTAAGTCATTTACTACACGTAAAAATGAACCATTCTTTCATCTTAATACTCCCATGTAAAATATTCCTCATTTTAAATTATAAATTTATTATGCAATTAATATAGCAACCAAATTAAATATTAGAAATGAACTTTTTCATATTAGTTTTCAGATGGCTCAACATCCAAAACTATTTTGCCAGCTCTCAAAACTTTTATCTGCTTTCTTCACATTTATCAATGTTATAACAATGAAACACAGCTCGGAGAGAACATTGGTAGCCTGGAGAAGTATAAAAGGGACATGGGTTGCATTTCAATTTTATTAAAATTCTTATTTTCCACTAGCTATATGCTTTTTATTCTTGGCCTAATTTCCTTTTGGCTGTGGGCAACTTTCCATGGGTTTTACAATCTCTTCATAAAACACAACCTATTCCATTATCACATTACACACCTCTACAGGCATGTAATATTTTTCTCAATTTAGAGGTAGAGAAATAAAGGCAAGAACAGTTTTCAAAGTTTTGAACTTTTCATTAAAGTGCAATTTATTGGTTTTTGCCCCTAGTCACATGTTAACCAATATGCATGCTAAAATATTTGAAACATTTTATTTACTGATTTATATGAATTGCTTATATAGGTAAGAACGTTTTATATAATTACCAATCAGTACATTTTAATAACATAATTTTAATTTTGTTTTAATTTTTGTAAATATATATATGAATTGGTATTTACTATACTAACATATCAAGGTAAAAAATTCAGTCTTTGTTCTCAGCTGTGCCGAACAAAGTTTCGATTTTATAATCTCCAATCGTTGAAACTCCTCTCTATGGGATGAAAAGAAAACTTATACTTGATGAAGTTCCCTGTTTCCTAGGTTAATGAATTTCTTTTTAGACTAAAGAGTCTAAAGCTTTATGTATACTTAAAGCTTAACTTAACTCTTTATCAGAGTTGGCTTTATGCAGTTACTTTTGGTTTCTTTGTTTTGTTTTGAGTTGAAGTTTCATTGTGTCGCCCAGGCTGGAGTGCAGTGGCGCAATCTCAGCTCACTGCAACCTTCGTCTCCCAGGTTCACACGACTGTTCCACCTCAGCCTCCCGAATAACTGGGATTACAGGTATGAACCACCACACCAAGCTAATTTTTGTATTTTTTGGGAGAGACACAGTTTCGCCATTTTGGCCAGGCTGTTCTTGAACTCCTGACCTAAAGTGATTTACCCGTCTTGGCCTCCCAAAGTGCTGTGATTGCAGGCATGAGCCACCATGCCCAGCCTATGCAGTTTCCTTTATGTTCATCATTCTCTTTAGGTTATAAGTCTTTGAAGTGTCAGTCTTTGCACTGCTGCCTTCAGGATCATTTCTGGGTGAGTGAGTGGGCCACCACTTAAGGGTCCTTTGTGGATGGGGAAGGGGTCTGGAGTCAGCATATTGCTCTTGGGATTTTGGATGCTGGCAGAATTTATTTAGACCTTGCAATGGGAGACTGAGGTTCTCATTCCTCACCATCTGTTGACCAAAGACCTCTCTCTCCCAGCTTCTAAAGGCTGCCTCCTCATACACTCCCTTCTTCCTCAAACCAGCACCAGTGTGCCAAGTTCTTCCCACACTTCAAATCCCTGATACCTACTGCCTCCTTCCAAAGCGAAAGCTATTGGCTTTGAAGGGCTTTAATCTGACTGGATCAGGCCCACCTGAAAGTTTTCGTATCTCAAGTCAACTGATTCGGGACTTTACACCAGCAAAATCCCTTTAAAGCAGTACCAAAATTAATGTTTGAAAAACTGGAATCATGGAAGTGCCGTCTTCAGAATTTTAGCTGTCACAATGTGCCTTCTCATCCCCAAAGAATCATGTCCCTCCTGAAACCAAACTACATTTACCCCTTCCCAAGGTTCCCAAAAGTCTTATTTTATGACAGCATTATTTCAGAGTTGCAAATCTCATCTGTATCTTATCAGCTCAAAATTCTAATCATCTTATCACCATCTCATCATCTACGTCATCAGAATCAGATATGGATGAGACGCTAGCTACCTTCCTTTCTGACTTGGAGAGAGAATTTGTTTCCTAGTTCATTCAGATTGTTGATGGGATTTAGTTCTTTCTGGTTGTAGGAGTAAGTCCCGCTTCCTTGCGGGCTCTCCACCAGGACCTGCACTCTGCTCCTAGAGGCCAGTGTCATAGCATCTGCAAAGTCCCTAGTGCTGTATAACCTAACATATCCATGTGTGTGGAGTATTTTCTAACACCAACAACCAATTCTCTGATTTTCCAGACACTGGGTGTTCAATAACTCAGTTTAATGCTAACACTAACTACCAGGAGTTTTCGCAGGCCCCATAGTGTAAGGACGCAGTCCCACAAGACTGCTACCAACTTCAGACACCAGTCACAAGTCCTGGGCCTCCCAAACTTTTGAGTGACCAGCTATAAATCGGGGGTTTCCGTGACTTCCTCCTAAGGTTGAATAATTTGCTGGAATGTCTCACAGAACTCAGGAAGTCAGTTTACGGTTTAATTATAAGGGATACAGGAACAGTCAAATGGAAGAGATGAATAGGTTGAGGTATGGTGGAAAGCACACACACACCTTTAATGCCTTCTTTGGGGATGCTACCCTACCAGCACCTAGGTGTATTCACCAACTGGAGAGCTTTTCAAACCTCATTGTTCAAGAGTTTCATAGGCTTAATTTGCACCACCCCATCCCTTTCCCAAAAGTCAGTAGGTAGGACTGAAAGTTTTAATACCTAGTTATTTGGTCTTTCTTTTGACCGGTCCCATCTGAAGCTATCTACGGACTCCCACCCTAAGTCCACGCATGAGCATAAACAGAGGTGTGATCAAGTGAGGCTCATAAAGAATAATAAAAGATAGTCCTACCACTCAGGAAATTTCAAGGGTTTTAGGAGGTCTGTTCCAGGAGCTGTGCTGGGGACAGAGACCAAACACACTTCTTATTGCAGTTGGCCCTTCAGATTCATGGTTCCACATCTGCTAATTCAACTAACTTTGGATCCCCAGTTTTTCCATCTAATTGTTTTGATCCACAATTGAGACTTGAACACCTGTGGATTTTGGTATCTACAGGGGGTCCTGGAACCAATTCTCTACAGATGCGAAGGGCTGACCGATGACAGCACAGCATCTCATCTCATTCAGTTTCTGGGGGTTGGGGCAGGACAACGTTAGCAGCCATTCTGGAGCTCTGCCTACTGCAGGTGGGATGCATCTCAAGGATTTCTGGAGCCCTTTCTGTCCCCTCCCTACCCCTCGCTACCCCTAATTAACCAAGCCTCAATTTTGAGTATTTGTGGATTTTCCCATACATATCTACTAGTTCTGAAAAGTAAGAACTCAGTTCAGATTTATTTATCCCACCTTATTTTTCTTCTTCTTACAATACACTTAAGTCTGACAGTACAAACTTTTCATTTGCTCCCTCTATTTTATTGTGATTTTTCTTAAAGTGAAACTCTGCAATTATGTTTGCCAAGATTGGTTCTTATTACAGTTGTCATGGGACAATTTGGTTCTCAGTAGTAAGATGTTCAAACATGACTATACACTCACTCTGCTCTTATATGGGTGAAGGAATCTAATCTTTGTATCCAAAATACACAGAACATACACACGAGACAAATGGAGATCCATATAATTGAATAAATACTGCTATGAGTGGGTAACAGGAATGAAATATAATACCCCAGGGGAAGAAATGGCTACCCTTGTTTTTCTAGTACAATAGATGGTAAGGCAGAGAATATGAATACTGATACTACTGGTTGGCAGGTTACTGTGGTCATGGCTTCAACTTTCACAGTGAAGTAGGAAGCAAGCTCTGAGAATGAAGAGTATGGAAGAAGTGAGAAAAAAGTTTATTTGAATTAAACTGGAGAGAAATTAGATGAATATATGTGGGATTTTTATTGCTGTTGTGTATTATATTAATTGTCCTGTAATGCTTTTACATCTGACTTTGTTTAGCTTATTTTTGACATCTTGTGGTAGAACTTTGAGCCAATATATTGTTTTTCCAAGAGTTTTTT
The DNA here is from genome assembly GCF_001698545.2 of Rhinopithecus bieti. Classification (NCBI taxonomy): domain Eukaryota; kingdom Metazoa; phylum Chordata; class Mammalia; order Primates; family Cercopithecidae; genus Rhinopithecus; species Rhinopithecus bieti. The sequence continues at coordinate 59,473 of NW_016826690.1, forward strand.
CAAGTGCTTTGGTGTGCTGAAATAGTATTCTGTCAGTTCCAGAAATCAGAGTATTCTCTGTGTTAGGTATTTGCTTTTATGCTACAACATACATAATTTATTTTTTGTTAAGGACTTTTATTCACTTGCATTAATTTTTATTTCCGGCATAGCTTTTTCTTAGGATGTCAGAGCTCTTTGTGACTAAACTCCTAAACATTGTACCTAAAGAGGAACCAAATATATCAAAGGCAAGTTAATCACCATATATATTCCAGCAACAGAGTAATACTATGATGGTAATGGACAAGAAGAAGGAACCTTGCTATCATAAAATAATGCTGTATAAAAATTAGTCAAATCATGGAATTCAACTCATGTATATAAAGTAAAAATCAAGGCATTCAAGTAAATCCTGAACTAAAAGATAATGTTGTTAAAAGCATGTCAAATTTCTAAAAACAGACTTTGGGGAACTAAGTGGTTAGGCATTTAGACACTGTACAGAAATATTTTCTCTATCTAGTCTTATTAAGAGAAAGACATTTATAAAAAGAATTTTACAGGTATCTTCATGTTGTATTATTCTCACAATGTAGACACTAAATCTAAACACTTATTTTAATTTTATCAGTAAATTCCAAAGCTGTTGTTTAAACACCATAGATCAATAGTTCAAGCTTAGCAGCACCATTTGAGTGAGAGAGTACATGTCTATACGTATTTGCAGTTATCTGTGAAGGAAACTACATACTATATAAAAGTTCATTAAACAAATAACATTAAATGAAATAAACTGAATTCTTTCCTTAGATATAACAATGCATTCTGTTATTATAATAGCGAATTTCTATGCTATAGCCTTCTTTGCTATATGCATTTCTTTTAATTTTCCTATGAATTCCAAATTTACCAACATGAACAAATATTGTCAACTCCAGTACCCTGTCCATAACTGATTTGCAGCTGCATGTTTTTTCCTTCCCCACATCCCTCTCTCTTTCTCTCTGTTTAGAAAATTATTCTTGCTTTTAGGGGCACAAATTAGCTAAGTACTGAAGGAAAGGCAGAGATAATTAAAGCACAAATACAGATCCAGTGTGATTATAGACTCAAAGGACTTAGAAATTTACAACAAGTAAAGAAAATGCAAACTATTTCTAGAAAGTGGTATAAATTTAAGTACGTTAAAAATCTTATGCATATAATAACAAAACAATTCATGCCACCCCAAATAATATGTACTTCTGCTAGGCAATATTTTGCCAGTGGTGATTCATAAAGCCCAGAGGCAAGGTGTGCAGGCTACATAATACCATTACAAATGTTTTAACAATTTTGATTTTCCTAAAATATTTTAAATAAATATTATTCACCTAGTGATAAAATTGCTATTAGAAATATTTCTGTGTGCATGCATTTAATTTTCTCTATCATGTTTGTCAGCCAAAGTTAAGGATGATTAACTTGTATTGAACCAAGTCAAAGGTTTTGAAATTATTTCTTACAGGTTAAATAAAAATGTGAGCAACCAGTTCGTCAGAAGGAAGTATATATTTTAAATATAAACTAGAAAATTATAAATATATAAAGAAAATGAATTAATGAATTTTACTGATGACATATGGATTTATTCTTTTTGTTTTGTTTTCCATATGACTTTGTGCACATTCATAATTCCACTCTCATTGTTTGCATGCCTTTCTTGTTACAAGGCTTAGATATTCTTGCAGGTAAACCCCATGTTTATTGCTCTTCATGTTTTGATGTGGCATACTTATGATTATTAGCATGTAATACAGGGATTATAAGACCTTTCACACATACTGACTAATGAATGAGAAACACTTGGGATAGACACAAAGAGAACTAAACATACTTTGAAAAGTAAATTTACATTGGAATCACAACCTGTAGAAGGTAGGTTGAAACTTAAGGAATGAACTTACCAAAGCTAATCTATTGCCAAGACAAAATTGTTACCATTCTCTATAGAATTTAAATCGACACAGGGTCTTGATGTAATATCTAAAATGCCCAGACTAAAATAAAAATTACTTAGTCTACAAAAAACCATGGAAATATTGAGTGACATAGAATGAACGATCAGCACATGCCAACACCAAGATGATGCAGATGCTGAAAATTATCTGATAAAGACATTAAAACAACTTTCCCCAAACTGCTTGAATAACAACCATGAATGCTTTTTAAACCCATGCTAAAATAGAAAGTCTCATTAAAAAAGCAGAAGATTTAAAAATAAACAAAATGGACAGAAAATACAATAATTGGGGAGAAAAACCTCACTGTAAGGACTAAATGGGAGAATTAAGATGACAGACAAAAGAGTGAGTGAATTTGAAAACAGATTAATAAAAATTGTCAAACATGAGTAGAGATTTTTTTAAAAAGGCTAGAATAAACAAACCAAGTAACCAATAAATGCACAAACAGAGCTGGAAGAACTTTTGGGTCAATAACACAATGTCCAACATCCATGTTACTGGAATTCCAGAAAGAGCGTAGGATTCAAAAGTGTTTGATAAAACTGAAGAATGAAAACTTTTCAAATTTGGCAAAGACATAAAACTATAATAAAATAAGCTGAGTAAATTGCAACAGGATAAATTTAAAATGATCTACACTCAGACACATAATAATCAAACCACTCAAAACAAGGAAAAAATCTTGGAAGCAGCCAATGGAAAATGACACATTACCTATAAGGGAACACAGATTCTATGAGTAAAAGGCACATTAAAAGCCATGGACACCAGAACAAAGTGGTACCCCATTTTTAAAATGTTGGCAGAACTGTTAACCCAGAATGCCATAGCCACTGTAAATCAGGAATATGGGTGAAACAAATACTCTCAGATAAAGGAAACTTAAGAGAATTTGTAGCCAGCAGAAGTGGTCTACAGTAATACTAAAGAGAAGTTTCCAGACAAAAAGGAAATGATTTTGGAAGGAAACTTGGAACATCATTAAGGAAGGACACACAACAGAAATGGCAAATATTGCATGCATGTAATAGTCTATTCTTATCTTGAGTTCTATAAAGTGCATGTAATGGTTTCAATGTATGTCAATATGATTTATATGACAATTATAGCATATGGGAGGATAGTAAGGGTACCTATATGATGGCAATGTTTGATATTAAAATTAAAGTTGTAAAATATCAACTACAGGCTATAAGTATGTACTTTATTATCGCTAAAGAAACCATTACAGTTATAAAATAGTCAAAATCACAGTATATAAATTAAAAATGGAATACCAAAAATGTTTAAATAACCTCTTGAATGAATGAATGAAAAAAGCAGAGGAATAAAAAGACTACAGAAAGAATATAAGAAGAATTAAATGTTAGACCTACATTCAAACAGATTGAAAATAACATTAAAGGTGAATGGACGAAAACACTTCACAAATGCAGAGCTTGACAGTACAAATTTTATTAAATATTATCCATCAAACCTGAGAAGTTTTCTACCATTAGTTTTCACGACTTTTTCTCCCTTCTCTTTGTCCTCCTCTTCTGGGATTCCTATTTGATATATATTGGTACACTTGATGTTCTCCCACAGGTCTCTGAGATTCTATGTATTTATTTCAATCATTTTTTCTTTTTTTAATACTGGATAATTTCTATTGATCTATATTCAAGGTCATTTATTATTTCCTATGCCACTTTAAATCTGCTATTAAGCCCTTTTAGTGATTTTTTAATTTTAGTTTTTATACGTTTCAACTCCAGAATTTCCATTTGCTTCTTTTTAATAGTTTCTATTGCTTTATGGTTAATCTCTATTAGTTAAATCATTGTCACTGTATATTTCTTTATTCCTTTAAACTTGGCTTCTTTTAATTCTTTAAAAATTATTGTTGTAGCTCTTTGTTTTCCTCAACCTCTCTTTATTCACATAACAGTATACATTAGAGATTGATCAAAGTAGATTTTTTCTTTCTTTTTCTTTGATTTATGTGTAATTCACATAACAAAATTAACAATTTTAAAGTATATAATTCAGTGGCATTTAGGACATTCACAATGTAGTACAACCACCACCCACTGTCTAGTTTCAGAACATTTTTCTTACCCCGAAAGGAAACTCCATACTCATTAAGCAGTCCTTCCGTATGTGATTCTGTTTTGCTTTGATATAAACTAATAACTGAGGCTGTGTAATTTATAAAGAAAAGAGGTTTATTTGGCTCATGGTTCTGCAGACTTTACCAGAAGCATGGCACCAGCATCTGCTTCTGGTGAGGGCCTCCGGAAGCTTCCAATGATGTCAGAAGGTAAAGGGGAAACAGGTGTGTCACATGACAAGAGGGGGAGCAAAGGAGAAAGGAGAAGGTGTGCTATGTTCTTTTCAACAACCAGCTCTTGCATGAATGGAGTGAGAACTCACTCATTACCGTGAGGGAGGGCACCAAGCCATTTATGAGGAATCCACCTCCATAACTCAAATACCTCCCACCAGTTCCCATCTCTAACATCGGGGATTAAATTTCAACATGAGATCTGGAGAGGACAAACATCCAACCTGTATCATTCCCATTATTCACCCTCCAGCTTTTAGCAGGCAGAGATTTGCTTTCTGTCTATAGATTTGCCAGTTCTGTACATTTTGCATAAATGTTTGGCTTCTTTCACTTAACACAATTTTTAAAAGTTCATTTATGTTGTAACATGTAGCATTTCTTAATTTCTTTTTATGGTGTTGTAGCTCTTTTAAGGTCTTGACTGCTAATCTCAGCCCACTCAGTGGCAGTTTCTACATATTTATCTTTTTTCTGGGGTAGGGGTCACATTTTGCTGTTTCTTTGTATAGCTCTTAAAATCTTGTTGAAAATGTGCATTTTAGAAAATATTTTAGCAGCTTTGGATCCTTACTGTTTATTTCCTTGAGTGTGACTGTTTTCGTTATTTTGTTTGTTTACTTATTAACCTTAAAAGTAATTTGCCTAGACTGGTCTGTGGACTCTCTCTGCTGTGTTGGACAATCACCGTATTATTGTTTTGTAAAAAATTATTATTATAGTTATCATTTTACTTCGTTTACTACAGGTATTCACTTCTTTGTGGTCAGCCACTGATTCATTATAATTTGTAACATGCTGAAACATCTTAAGAAATAAGTTTCCACCCTCTGCTGATGTATCAAAATGTGGATGTGAAAGTGCATTTGAGTTTCAGGTAATTTTTAAGCTCACCTCAGTATTCAGTTTCATTTGGTTCTCTCAGATCTTTACTATGTGTGTACATACCTGCACAGAAAGCCCAAGGCTTGTGAAAGATCATAAGGACCCTCAAAAGTTCCAACAATTTCAAGTTCTTGTTAAATTTTTGGCTATTCCTCTATTTTACCGTATCATCTAATGGGGAATGCAATCAGGCTGAGGGAGCTGTTGGCTTTCCCCAGTCATTATCTAATGAATTTGCTACTTGTACTGACAATGCCCCTGAGTGTCAGGGCTCTACCTGCCAGTCCAAATTAAGTCAGCCCCCCTCTGGCTACTTTGCCTCTGTTGTTCATAACCAGCCATGGCCCTGCAGAATCACCATGCTGTCCAAGTTGCTATGGTGATTGTGGAAGCCTCAGGCATAAATGCTCTAGCTACCCACAGGTCTTACCTGAAGTTTAGCAGTTTTTTGATTTATTTTCTTTTAGTAAATAAATGCTTCTCATTGTGTTTCTTGCCTTAAGTTGATTCCCATGTACTTGATACAATTATTTGGAACAATTTTGTCTCGTTTGATACCTGTTTTGAGGGGAGAAAATGCACGAACTTCTTACTTTTTTCAGAGATGAAAGTTGTATCCTCTTTAATGTTATTTTTGTCTAGTATTGAGTTCATTCTCATTAGTAACCCCTTCCAATTGTTATTATTTTTTTTTTTTTTTTTTTTTTTTTTTTTTTTTTGTCTCACTCTGTTGCCCAGCTGGAGTGCAGTGGTGCGACCCTGGCTCACAGCAACCTCCACTTCCCAGGTTCAAGCCCAGCTGAATTTTGTATTTTTAGTAGAGACTGGATTTCTCTATGTTGGTCAGGCTGGTCTTGAACTCCTGACCTCAGGTGATTCATCTGCCTCAGCCTCCCAAAGTGTCTGGATTACAGGCATGAGCCAGCACGCTCAACCTACCATTGTTTGTCTTAATGCTATGAATACAGCCCCAATGTTAATTTGGGCTTATTTTTGTCACTACCAATGATTTTCACCATTGCTTATTTTCTGAATTAATTTTTTATTTCTTTTTCAAATACAGCCTTTAGAAGTTCCCTCACGGAGGTTTTCAGTCAATTATCAGCAATTCTGAGATGTTTACTTATGGGCTTTTACATTTTTATTCAAATATAAATACCTCCACTGGAGGTATCTGCCCCCTGTTTACAAAGCCCTGTTACAGAATCATCTTCCCATTGAAGCACCAACATCATTTATCTTATGCTTTCAGAAAATCCAGAAGGAATGAATCAACTGGTCTAGATAAGGGTTCATTACCTGGCAAGCTACAGTTAGAATACACCAGAAAGTGAATGTATTTTGTGTGGGAGGCATAGTGTTAGTGTGTTTTAAATTTTATCCTTCATTGCTACATAATATTTGTACATATTTATGGGGTACATGTGATATTTTGTTGCATGCATAGAATGTGTAATGATCAAGTCAGGCTATATAGGACATTCATCACCAGGGGCATTTATCATTTCTATGTGTTGAGAACATTTTAAGTCCTCATTTCTAGCTATTTTGAAATGTACTGTACATTGTTGACTATAGTCACCCTAATCTATTATCGAACATTAGAATTTATTCTTTCTATTTGAAAGTATGTTGGTACTGATTATTCAACCTCTCTTCATCTCTCCTACCAACACAAATCCATATTTTTAACAGCCTCTGGTAACTATCAATGTACTCTTTACCTACATGAGATCAATTTTTTTAGCTTCCACATATGAGTAAATACATGAGATATTTGTTTATCTGTGTCTGCATTACTTCACTTAACATAATAACCTCCAGTTCCATCCATGTTGCTGCAAATGACATGATTTCATTCTTATTTGTGGCTGAGTAGTATTTCGTTGTGTAAATATACCACATTTTAAAAAATCTATTCATCCACTGATAAATGTTTAGGTTGGTTCTATATCTTTGCTATGGTTAATAGTGCTACAGTAAACATAGGGGGCACATGTATCCCTTTGATGTACTATATTAGTCCATTCTCACACAGCTATGAAGAAGTAACTGAGACTGGATAATTTATAAAGGGAAGAGATTTAACTGACTCACAGTTCAGCATTGCTGGGGAGGCCTCAGGAAACTTACAATCATGGCGGAAGGCAAAGGAGAAGCAGACATCTTCTTTACAGGGCAGTAGGATGGGGTGAGTGCAAGCAGGGGAAAGGCCAGAAGCTTATAAAACCATCAGATCAGGAAACAACAGGTGCTAGAGCCGATGTGGAGAAATAGGAACACTTTTACACTGTTGGTGGGACTGTAAACTAGTTCAACCATTGTGGAGGACAGTGTGGTGATTCCTCAAGGATCTAGAACTAGAAATACCATTTGGCCCAGTGATCCCATTACTGGGTATATACCCAAAGAATTATAAATCATGCTGCTATAAAGAAACATGCACACATATGTTTATTGTGGCACTATTCACAATAGCAAAGACTTGGAACCAACCGAAATGTCCATCAATGATAGACTGGATTAAGAAAATGTTGCACATACAAACCATGGAATACTATGCAGCTATAAAACGGATGAGCTGATGTCCTTTGTAGGGACATGGATGAAGCTGGAAACCATCATTCTGAGCAAACTATCGCAAGGACAGAAAACCAAACACTGTATGTTCTCACTCATAGGTAGGAATTGAACAATGAGAACACTTGGACACAGGTTGGGGAGCATCACACACCGGGGCCTGTCATGGGGTGGGGAGAGGGGTCGGATAGCATTAGGAGATATACCTAATGTAAATGATGAGTGAATGGGTGCAGAACCCCAACATGGCAGATGCATACATATGGAACAAACCTGCACGGTGTTNGGTGATTCCTCAAGGATCTAGAACTAGAAATACCATTTGGCCCAGTGATCCCATTACTGGGTATATACCCAAAGAATTATAAATCATGCTGCTATAAAGAAACATGCACACATATGTTTATTGTGGCACTATTCACAATAGCAAAGACTTGGAACCAACCGAAATGTCCATCAATGATAGACTGGATTAAGAAAATGTTGCACATACAAACCATGGAATACTATGCAGCTATAAAAACGGATGAGCTGATGTCCTTTGTAGGGACATGGATGAAGCTGGAAACCATCATTCTGAGCAAACTATCGCAAGGACAGAAAACCAAACACTGTATGTTCTCACTCATAGGTAGGAATTGAACAATGAGAACACTTGGACACAGGTTGGGGAGCATCACACACCGGGGCCTGTCATGGGGTGGGGAGAGGGGGTCGGATAGCATTAGGAGATATACCTAATGTAAATGATGAGTTAATGGGTGCAGCACCCCAACATGGCAGATGCATACATATGTAACAAACCTGCACGTTGTGCACATGTACCCTAGAACTTAAAGTATAATAATAATAATAATAATAATAATAATAAATCAGATCTCCTGAGAACTCACTCATTATTACAAGAATAGCCTGGGGGGAAATAACCCCCATGATTCCATTACCTCCAACTGGATCCCTCTCACAGCACATGGGGATTATCTGAATTACAATACAAGATGAGACTTGGATGGGGACACAGCCCAACACTATCATATACTGATTTCTTTTCTTTCGGTTAGATACTCAGTAGTGGCATTGTTGGATCATATGGTAGTTCTATTCTTAGTTGTCTAAGAAACTTTCATACTGTTCTCCATAGAGGCTCTATGAACTTACATTCCTACTAACAGTATATGAGAGTTCCCTTTTCTCTGCATACCCATCAGCATCTGCAATTTTTTGTAATTTGATAATACAATTCTAACTGGGGTAAGATGATATTTCACTGTGGTTTTGATTTACATTTTTCTGATGATTAGCAATACTGAGTGTTTTTTCATGTACCTGTTGGGCATTCATATGTCTTCTTTTGATAAGTGTGTATTTAGATCCTTTTCCTACTTTTAAATAAGATTATATGTGATTTGCTATTGATTTGTTTACAAACTTAAATATTCTGGATTTTAGACCCTTGTAAGATGAATAGTTGCAACTATTTTCTCCCATTTAACAGATTGCCTCTTTACTGCATTGAGTGTTTCGTTTGCTGTGCAGAAGATCTTTAGTTTAATGTAGTTGCATTTGTTTATTTTCGCTTTTGTTAATTTTTATATATTTAGAGAGAGAGTCATCTAGTTTCATTCTTCTGCATATGGATATCCAGTTTTCCCAGAACTGTTTATTGATTTTCTTTCCCCAGTGTATATTCTTGGCATCTTTGTGAAAGAGCAATTGGTTGTAAATATGCGGGTTTATTTCTGGGTTCTTTATTTGGTTCCACTGGTCTCTGTGTCTATTTTTATACCCATATCCGGCTCTTTTGGTTACTATGGCCTTATCATTTATTTTGAATTCAGGTAGTGTGGTGCTTCCAACTTTATTCTTTTTTATCATGATTTCTTTGGCTATTCAGGCTCTATTTTGGTTTTATGCAAATTGTAGGATTGCTTTTTCTGTTTGTGTGAAAAATGTCGTTGGTCTTTTGATAGGAATTGTGTTGAATCTGTAGATGCTTTGGACAATATGGTTATTTTAACAATATTAATTATTCTAATCTGTTAGCATAAGATGTCTTTCCATTTGTGTTCTCTTCAATTTATTTCATCGGTGTTGTGTACTTTTCCTTGTAGATGTTTTTCACCTTATTAATTAAATTTATTTCTAGGCATTTTATTTCTTGGTACCTATTGTAAATGTGATTGTTTTCTTGATTTCTCTTTCAGTTGGTTTGTTATTGATGTGTAGAAACACTAGTGGTTTTTATATGTTGATTTTGTGTCCTTCATCTAATCTTTTTTAAATCAGATCAAAGCGTGTTTTTGGTTGAATCTTTAGGTTTCCTAAGTATAAGATTATATTATCTGTAAAGAGTGACAATTTGATCCTATCTTTTCCACTTTGGATGACTTTATTTCTTTCTTTTTCCTGGTTGTTCTGGCTCTAACTTTAAGTAATATATTGAAATGGAGTAGTGAAAGTGAGCATCCTTGCCTAGTGTTGATGCTTAGAAGAAAGGCTTTCAGCTATACCCATTTTAGCACATTAGTTGTGGATTTGTCATATATGGCTTTTATTATTTTGAGGTATGTTCCTTCTATGCTGTGTTTAGCATTTTTGTCAGGAAAGAATGTTCTTATCAAATGGTTTTTCTGTATCTATTGAAATGATCATATGGCTTTTTTTTCTTTATTCTGTTGATGTTATATATCATGTTTGTAGACTTCTGTATGTTGAACCATACTTGTATTCCTGGAACATATCCTACTTGATAGGTGTATTATATTTTTGATGTGCTGTTGGATACAGTTTGCTAGTATTTCATTTAGGATTTTTGCATCTATGTTCACCAAGGACATTGGCATGTAGTTTTTTTTTTTTTTCTTGTGTCCTTGTTTGATTTTGGTATCAGGGTACTACGAGATTTGTATAATAAGTTAGAAAGAATTTCCTCCTCTCCAATATTCTGTAATAGTTTAAGGATAATTTGTATTACTTCTTTACCTGTTTGGTAGAATTTGGCAGTGAAGTGATCTAGTCCTTGGCTTTTCTTTGTTGAGGGAATTTTTATTACTGATTCTATCTTGTTACTCATTATTGGTCTGTTCATGTTTTTAATTCTTCTGATTCAATCTAGTAGGTTGTATGTGTCCAGGAATTTATCTGTTTCTTCTAGGTTTTCTAGTTTGTTAGTGTTTAGTTGTTCATAGTAGTCTTAATGATCTTTTGTATTTTTGTGGTATCAGTTATAATGTCTCCTTTTAATTTCTAATTTTGTGTATTTGGGTCTTCTCTCTTGTTTCCTTGGTTAGTATACCTAGTGGTTTTTCAATTTTATATATCTTTTTGATAAACCAAGTTTTCATTTTGTTTATTATTTGTATTGTTCCTTTTAGTCTCTGTTTAGTTTTGCTATGGTCTTTTTTATTTCTTCTACTAATTTGGGGTTTGATTTTTTTCTTGCTTTTCTAGTCCCTTGAGGTACATTGTTAGGTTGTTTATTTGAAATATTTTTACCTTTTTGATGTAGGCATTTATTGCTATAAATTTCCCTGGTGGCACCAATTTTTTCCTATATCTTGTAGGTTTTGTATATTGTTTCCATTTTGTTTGTTTCAAAAAAAAAGTTTTGATTTTTGTTTTAATTTTTTCACTCACCCAGCGATTGTTCAGGAGCATGTTGCTTAATTTCCATGTATTTGTGGAGTTTTCAAAGTTTCTCATGTTACTGATTTCTTGTTGTATGCTATTGTGGTCTGAGAAGATATTTGAGAGGATTTCAATTTTAAAAAATTGTTCAGACTTATTTTGTGGTCTAACATATAGTACCTCCTGGAGGATGTATCATATGCTGACGAGAAGAATGTGTATTCCTGCATCTGTTGGATGAAATGTTCTGTAAATATCTGTTTAGATCCATTTAGGCTAATGTGCAGTTGGAATCCAGTGTTTGCTGATTTTCTGTATAATCAATCTATTCCAAGGAGTGGAGTTTTGGAGTCCTCAGCTATTATCTTGTTGGAGTGTGTATCTGTCCTTTTATATCTATGAATATTTGCTTTATTTATCTGAGTACTCCAGTGTTAGGTGCCTTATATGGTTTGGATGTGTCCCCACCCAAATCTCACCTTGAATTCTCACATGTTATGAGAGGGACCCTATGGGAGGCACCCTGTAGGAGGTAACTGAATCATGAGGGCAGTTCTTTCCCATACTGTTCTCATGATAGTGAATAAGTCTCATGAGATCTGACGGTTTTAGAAAGAGGAGCTCCCCTGCACAAGCTCTCTCTCTCTCTTTGCCTGCTGCCATCCATGTAAGATATAACTTGTTCTTCCTTGCTTTCCACCATGATTGTGAGGCCTCCCCAGCCATGTGGAACTGTAAGCTCATTGAACTTCTATCTTTTGTAAATTGCCCAGTCTTGGGTATGTCTTTATCAGCAGTGTGAAAACAGACTAATACAGTGCATACATATTTGGAATTGTTAAATCTTCTTGATGAATTGATTCTTTTATTATTATATAAGTACTTTCTTGATATCTTTACTATTTTTGACTTAAAGTCTATTTATCTGATATAAGTATATCTATTCTTGCTTGCTTTTGCTTTTGATTGAGTAGATTGTTTTTTCCCATTCCTGTACTTTCAGTCTATATGTGTCTTTAGAGGTGAAGTGAGTATGCTGGACACAGCATATAGTTGGGTCATGTAGTATATAAATTGTAATTGGAAAGTTTAATTCACTTACTTTCAAGGTAATTTTGATATGTGAGGATGTATTACTGTCATTTTGTTAATTGTTTTGTGGTTACTTTGTATATTCCTTGTTCCTTTCTTTCTCTTTTGTAGTTTATGGTTATGGTTTGGTAGTAATAACATTTAAGTTCTTCCTCTTCCGTATTTTTATGTTTGCTGTACCAGTTAGTTTACACTTTCATGTTTTCATGACTGTAGGTATCTCTCTTTATCTTTCAGGTATAGGATTCCTTTGAACATTTTCTGTAAGGACATTCTAGTGGTAAAAAATTCTCTCAGTTTTTGCGTATCTGGGAATCTTTATTTCTCTTTCTCTTATGAATGATAACTTTGCTGGATATGGTATTCTAGGTTACCAGTTGTTTTCTTTCAGCGCTTTAAATATATTATCCCATTCTTTCCTGACCTGCCAGGTTTCTGCTGAGAAATCTGCTGTTAGTCAAATAGGGGTTCCTTTATATGTGACTAGATATTTTTCTCTTATGGTTTCTGCAATTCTCCTTGTCTTTGGTCTTTGACAATTAGACAAATAATGTGCCAGGAAGAAGTCCCTTTGGGATTGTATCTATTTGGGGATCCCTGAATGTCCTGTGTCTGGAGTGTAAGTCTCTTACTAATCTTGAAAATTTTCAGGTGTTATTTTGTTTTCATTTTTTTCTGCCATTAAACTTCTTTTTCTTTTCTGGGAGACCCCAAATTTAGATATTTTGTTGCTTTATCATGTACCATATATCAAGTAGGCTTTCTTTATTTTTTCTCATTTTTAAAAAACCTGGATAGGTTATACCAAAAGACCTATCTTCAAGTTCTGAAATTCTTTATTTTGTTTGATCTAGTCTGTTATGGAAGTGTGCAATTGTATTTTACATTTCATTTATGAAATTCTTTAGTTCAAGGATTGTGTTTTATTCTTTTCAATAATATCTATCTTTTCTTGAATTTCTCATTCATATTCTGAATTTTTTTCTGATTTCTTTCTGTTGCTTATTTGTGTTCTCTTGTATCTCACTGAAATTCTTTAATATCATTATTTTGAATAAGGTAGTTAGTACATTTCTTTTTGTTGGAATCTGTTGTTGGAGAATTATTGTATTCCTTTGGAGGTGTCATTTTTCTTGTTGTTGCTCTTTTATGTTTCTTGTAGCGCTTCATTGATGTCTGTTCCTGAGGTGTAACAGTTACTTCTAATTTTTTGAATTGGCTTTCATTGGAGAGGAGTTTTTCCTGTAGATCTAGCTGTGGTTTCATTTGTGTAGGGCACTTTAGCTTTGATTTTGGATCCTGGCAGTAGTGTAGTTTTTATATGATTGCTTTGCCTGTAAACAGTATCAGTGGTGTCTGACTTTTTCAGTGATTTAGCACGCAGATGTTAGTGAAGGCTGAAAGGAGCTTTTGCTGGGAATGGGACACCATGTGGGCCAATCTTCAGGACCCCATGGTGGCAGCAATAGGCCAAGTATGCCTATCCTTGAGCCCCAGCCAGTATGCATATGCACTGGCTCTAGCAGGTCCAGACAGGACTATCCTTAGGTCTCCAAATGCTTGCTTGAGTGCCAGAATTAGAAGCAGGTAGTCAGGTAGGAATCCCTGGACTCTTGAGCAGTGTGTGTCATGTGAGCAGTGATAGTAGTAGTAGTGGGACAAATGCTTGGGCTTCCAGGTGGAATCTGCTGATGCTAGCGGTGGCTGTGACAAGCCAGGCGTGTCTGTCCTCAAGCCCCCAGGACAAGTTTCCAGATGCCAGCAGTGTTGGATAGGATGGGGCAATCTTATGCTTGGGTATCAGTAGCAGTTATTTCTGGACTTGTTCTTTGGCTCCCCAGTGATCTACATGTGTGCCCAGTGACCAATTGGGCGGTTTGATCAATGGACCCCCAGGTAGCAGGCTTGGTCACTGTCCTCAGGCTCCCCAGTGGCAAAGACAGGTGCAGGCTGTGGTGAGCAGGGCAGGGTTATCCCTAGGCCCTGGTGGTGTGCTTGTGTGGTGGTGGCAGCAAAGGCAGTGAGTGTTGAAATGTTGCCTTTAGGGCACATGAACATAGAGGCGGCAGCATTACTGTTAGTGACAATGGCCCCACAAAGGTAAGTTTTAGACTCTGGGGATTATGCATTTAATTTTCCAGTGGTGACAGTGGCTGTAAGAGATGGTGAAGAGAGTCTGTCCCCAGAGTACTTGGACATGGGTAGCATTCCGCTGTTGCAGGGAGGCAGGGTTGCTGTCGGTGATAGTGGCCCAAGACATGTGGGTTTCAGACTCTGGGGAGTATGCTTTTTGGTTCTTTTGTCCTGGAGACAGCCTCTCTATTGCTCTGCACTGCCCTTCTCCTGGCATGCAGGAAACTCTGTGGGCTAGAGTGCTAGGGCCCCTAGTGCCCTGCTGGGTCTAACCAGCATCTCACCACTGTAGCCCTCCAGGTGGAGGTAGGAGGATGTTAGTGGGGCTTCAGGGATGTGGGGATACACAGGCTCTTGGGCCTCATGTAAGGATGCAATCTGCTGGGGTTTGGGCTCTCAAAATGGCCCTTTGCTGCAATTGTTTGGGACTCAGGGATGGTGTGGGATCCAGTGTGAACTCCCTCTCTGGAGCGATACCATCGTGCAGACTACAGGGAAATCCCTATGCCAGTGTCAGAGATTACAGGGGTTGGGGGACTCTCCTATAGCTAGGAGTACGGAAGTCTGCAGTGAGAATGTGAACCACTGAGGATCTCTTCTTGCCCTCTCCTTGCACTGGGGAACCTCTATGGGCTTCCAGCCCATCACAACTGGACTGTCCCCATCACCTCCCTCTTCTCAGGTGTCTCAAGTATTTCCTGCCTCTTCTCTGCTGAATCCAGTACTCTCTTTTAGAAGTTCTATTCAAGGTGTGATTATCTATACGGCTTTTTGGCTCTTCTTTGTGGAGGGGTTGAGTGTCCTGTGCCCCTAATCAGTCATCTTGGAAGACCTCCAACATTGTTTATGAATACATTTAAGTACTTAAAACACTGAAATTTAAAGCACTCTACAGACCTAATAACCAGGCAAATTCATGCATTTACATAATTTGCTTAGTGTCCTCAGTAATCAGATTTCGTGCCAGTTAGATTAGGCTGGGGTTTCTTAGTAGTGAGTCAGCTCACACCTTTATGGGGTATTGAGAAAGCATGTAAGAGGGTATGGTGTTAATAATAGTTGACTGGGGATGTTAGATGTTCTGCAATGTAGGCAGCACTTCTGATGAGCAAAATCTTGTTTCCTTAATTGTGGAGATAACTTCTCTACAGTTATCTCTACAAAGGTGAGAAATGCATTTATGTTTATTTGAGGTGAAAATTTAGCTCCATAGTAAAATCAACACAATAAATAGTTTTTGTATTGTTTTTATATACATTTGTAGGAATGCAAATGTTGTGTATATTGAGAAAAGAGTTACTTTGTTTTGCTAAGTATACTACCAAAATTTGATTACCATTTTGACAAATTATGAAAACAATGACATTCTAATTCACGAATTTTAAATGGCCAGTACAACATGCCAGTAACAGACTGTACTTGTAGCTATAGCACTGGGAGATTACACATAAGTAAAATCATCTGACTATTTCATTATATGTTTTAGTGTACTCATGCTCAAACATTAAAATGATATACATATGATTATAAATCAATTTCCTTTTATTTCACCTTTATTATACAGTAAGACCACTATACTGAATTAAAAATTTATATGTAAGTATTTTATCATTTATGAATTCATTTCAGAATAACACCTAGAGTGTTGTAATATATTTCTTACAATAAAAATGTGCATTATGCTTAAATAGGTTGTGAATCATGGCATAGACCTTCTGAATATGTGTTGGTTTCAATTTGTTTCCCAGATTTCTTAAAAATTTGAAGAGGATTTTGTGGAAGGGTTGGAGATCAGACTAAAATATTAACAAAGGAATTCTAGTTTTCCCATTAGGCAGTGGATCTATACACTTAAATGCACTAAGGTCTAACCCACTTTCTGTGGGAAGGATGAGAGAAATGACTGTTGTTTTTTTATTGAAAAACCTACAACCAAAAGCAAACATACAAACAAGACCCCAATTAATTTATCAGTAGCTTATTTTTAGTGGTATTACTGATACTAGGGTAGAAGTTAAAACTACCAAATATTAGTCATATTCCTTTCATAGGTCAAGTAGCAAATAGATATATATAATAATTTCTATACAATTGGAATATAAATTTGATAAAATAAAGCAACCAGTTTAGATAAAAAACTCTAAAATAAAACATCATTAACTTAAACCTCATTTCTTATAAAAAATTTAACCAAATGGATCCTGAAATTAAATGTAAAATTTTAAACTATATGAAACCATTAGACAAAACAAAATATGGGAAAATCTTTGGGACCTAAGGGTTATGGAATAAAGTTTTAGAACTAATACTAATTCTTTGAAGAAAAATTGATAAATTGCCTATCATCCTGATTTAAAAAAAAAAAAAAACTTTTGGTCTTTGAAAGACTGTAAAGAGGATGAAAAGAAAAGTCACAGAATGGACAAGTCACAATACCAAATACTGGTGAGGATGCATAGAAACTGGATCATTCATATATTGCTGGTGAGAATTCCAGCCACATTGCCAGCCCCTCTAGGAAACCATTAGACAGATACTTACAAAATGAAATACCTACATAGCCGGGGCCATGACTAAGGTCAGGTAAGTGAGGCGCTCACCTCTGGTAAACGATTTAAGGAAGGGTGCCAAGCATCAGTAATTAAGGTAAATGACACTTTAATGCAATATTTAAAAAAATAAAAATTAATGCAAAAAACCCACGATGAACAAATTTCAGAATTTTAAATGAAGATGGGATTATATGATCCAGCAAATACACTCCTGGGAAATTATCCCAGAAAAATGAAAACATGTTCACACAAAACCTATTCATGAATGTTCACAGCAGCTATGGTTCCAAATTGATGACAACACAAATGTCCTTCAAAAAGATAAAGGCTTAAACATATTGTGGTACATCTACACAATGGAAACACTATATAGTAATAAAAAAGGACAAACTGCCAATGTACATTCAAGTTGGATGAATTACAAAGACATTATATGCTGAGTGAAGAAAGCCATTCACGTGTTTTAAGGTTTTGATTTTATTTTTATAAAGAATACCTCTTCAGTGATTAGAAGAGGCACAAGATGGAAATAAATATTTTATTAATTACAGGTTCTGGGAGTGAATGACATGCCTGAAGGTCACATGGAGGTTGGTCAATGAAAAAAGAGAGGGAGGGACCCACAGGCTGGTGCCTTTATTGGGGCCCAGGACGTGATCTCAACAGGTTTCCTGTGAGAATCTTTAATTGATGGGTTTAAAGCAAGCAGGCACAACTTTTAGGAGGTCACCTGTCTCTGAGAGGTGGTCATTGTGGCATATTTGCACAGTTCATATGGGGTATGAGAGTTAGCATGGCCAGTCAAGTAAGTTGTAACTAGCTGTCTCATGGGAATGTGGTCACCAGGAGGCAGCTGTATAAGACAAATATTTGGATCCACCACACTGGGGACCTGGGGAAGGAGTAGAGCTGGAAGCTGTCAAGGGTGTCTAGCCCTGCTTGTGGTTTGAGAAAGTTTAACCTACATTCACAATGAGGGCTGACACAAAATTGTACGAGTTCACTATATAAAAAGAATGACACAGAAGCCAAATTCTCAAGGTTACCCAAGAAAAGGAAGAAATTTAGTAACAAAAGAGATGCCATGTTTTTAACATTGCATATATTTGCAAGAATATATTAATTTGTTATTAAAAAATTACTAGTATTGGCCCCTCCTCTAGTTATTAGCATCACAACAGAATCGTATGAAGATTTTTTCCTTCCTAAAGCATATTTACTATGAAAAATTGAGTGCATTAGGCTATTTGAATACAAATTACTGAAGTAAAACTAAAATAATATGTTGCATTAAAAAAATGTGTATGCTATATGAGTCCATTTATAGAAAATTCTTGAAATAAAATCATAGAGCTGGAGAGAAGTTCAGTAGTTGCTAGGGACAAGAGAGGGTGGCTATAAAGGGATAGCTCATGAGAACTCCTTTACAATGATGGAACAGTGTAATATTTTTATTTTAATGGTGGTTACACGAGCACATTGTACAGAACTATACACACTCACAAAGAGTGCATGTAAAAACTGGTGAAACCTGAATAAAGTCTGTAATTTAGTTATCGGCATTGACTCAATGCCAATTTCTTGTTTTGACATAATACTTTTGATATAATTATACATGTTAACATTAGGGGAAGCTGGGTGATGATTAACAGGACTCTATGATTTTTGCAACTTTTGGTGAGTCAATAATTATTTCAAAATGAATAATTAAAAAAGAGCAGAAGGATGGTTTCTTAAATGATAAATGTATCTCAACTGGTTTCATCATCAATGTGGAAGCACCCCTAAATAGTTCTGCCTAATGTGGATCCTATTTAGTAGACTTTAAAAAGAGCTATTCTATTTTATAAATATACTCTGTATTGCTTCAGATGGTATGTTTCCTTCCACGGTGAGGTGTGTTTTCAGAGCTCTTGTAAAGGACTCTTTCGCCTCTGGGTGAATGCATTACATTAACCAAATTCAGAGTCAGAGAAAAGCTCCACTCACAGCACGCCCCAGCCACTTTGCCTCACTGGAAGGAACTATGGGTCAGGCCCATGAGAGCTAGATGTTTTGAGTCGGTGTCATGGTGAAGACTGAGTGATCAACACAGGAGAAAAGGAGATGACCTCAAATCTGAAAGAGTAAACATGACCAATTACATTTAAAAAGATATTAAATTGCTTGCAAAATAGTGAAGATGTTGGAATTATAAATTGACATCATTAAGACACGCCAAAAGATTTGAAGAAAACTTCCACTATTTTAGTGTCTTTGTTAGAATTGTGAAGGCTGCAGAGAAGCTCTTCTTTGTCTTCTGCTTTAGTAGCATGTTGAAGGTACTTTCATTCACTGCTATAGTCATTCATAATTTAGTTCATATTTTAACAACTGCAAGAAAGACATCTTCGGGTGAACTTGCATTGTCTTCAATATGAATTTTAGAAAGCAGTGTTAACAGCATGAGAATTATACCCAAAATAAAATTTCTCAAAAAATGACAGAAGAGGTTTATTAAAATAAGACCAATTATAATTCTTCATATAGTTATAACAAAAATAAACGTATTTTATGTATGATTGCATACATTTCCCCAGGATTGTAAAAGTTTTGCAAATGGCATCTCCTCACTGTAGTTTTCAGATGGTGGTGATTAGAGAAGACAATTATTCAGGAAATTTCGGTGTCATTATGAGTAGAATTAGGGAAACAAGTCGTGATCTCCTTTTGGGAATAAAGATATGAGAATTCTAAGGACAATTCTGCTAGCATCGGAAGTGGTACTATTACGTCCTGCCACAGTTTTCTTAGCCTTCTCCAAAAATTGATGATCCTTAAACTGTTTGCTCAACATTTAATTAGTTAGATGAACTGAGAAATACATTATCTATCACTAAAAGTTTTATTCCTGTTCAAATAAGAAATTTTTTACTATAAATTTTCTGAACAGTTTCTCAGGAGGAATTCTAAGATAGATCTATCTATCAATCAACCTGTTTATTTACCTTGCCTAATCACACACATTTGCAATCTTCATCTGCTCCTAGTACACCACCAATACACCATCCTTTCTGTTTCTTCATTTCTCAGGCTGTCAGCTGCTTAGAAATAACAATTTAAAAGGCAGTCATCTGGCCAGTGCATTCCATATTACATACTTTCGAGTATGATTCAATTTATATTTGCCAGTTGTGCAAGATGTCATGTATGGAAAGCATATTAACTGATATCTCATTTCCAATATATTCCACTGATACAAATTTGTGTACTGGAAAGCTGCTAGTAAATTAATCCTTAATTTTGTCTTCTTTCTACCCTTGATTGTTTTTCTTTATTCTGTTTATACTATGAAATTGTTTATTGTGTAGGAAGTAGAGCGAATAAGATATGAAGAAGCTGTGTAGATGACTTCATAGTTGGTTACTTGGCTGTACCAAATTGATGTTATTTCTAGGGACTCTGGAAGTTCAGAATTGCACTATGCCAAGCTGTCAGCAAGCCTAATTCTCAAGAAACTCTAAGCAGTCTTGTCTAGCCAATTACTAAGGATGCAGTTACTAGGAGAGGTGTAGAGCTGGAAACTGTCAAGGATGACTGGGTCTGGTTTCTGGTGTAAGAAAGTTAAACCTATACTCACAATGGGAACTGAGACAACATAAATCATGTGATATGAAATTACCGTATCACATAGGAACTATCACTTCATTCATAGTTCTTCCAGGGGAGACAAAAACCATTGCTTCTGAGCAAAATAATGACACAGTAGAAAACTTGTGTATTTACATATATTATATCCAAACCCATTTCTCTTTCACTGAAGGCCCACCATTTCTAATGCTCAACCAAGTTTTTGATCAGAGCCTGAGGTCACCAGCACCCCTGGAGCAGTATAATTATAAAAGGCTTAAAAAGTAACAGAGGGCCTGGCACAGTGGCTCATGCCTGTAATCCCAGCACTCTGGGAGGCTGAGGCGGGCGGATCACGAGGTCAGGAGATCAAGACCATCCTGGCTAACACCGTGAAACCCCATCTCTACCAAAACATACACAAAATTAGTCGAACATGGTGGCGTGCATCTGTGGTCCCAGCTACTCGGGAGGCTGAGGCAGGAGAATGGCGTGAACCTGGGAGGCAGAGGTTGCAGTGAGCCGAGATCGTGCCACTGCACTCCAGCCTGGGCGACAGAGAGAGACTCCGTCTCAAAAAAAAAAAAAAAAAAAAAAAACAACAACAACAAAAACGGAAGTAACAGGGTTTGCTATCTGAATTTAACTGTTAATGATGGCAAGAAAGTAGTGCAAGGTGTAAAGAAGAGACTGCCCCAGGGATTGTAATTTAGCCAACTGAGACTTTTAACTACCTTATTACTATTTTAAGTGTTTAATGCCACTAACTTTGGGTCACATGTGGCTACTCTGAACACGAATTGACTATTTAACAAGCATCTCACTTGATATATGTATAAGTAAAATTAGGCAAAGTGAAAAGAGCTAAAGAATGATTGTTCTAAGACTTTCTAACAGTAAAACATCTATAATGGCACTTCATTTTATTTTGTGTTGAAGGCATAGTGTGGATAAGAAAGAAGAAAAAGAAAGTGTCTTCAAGACATCTTGGATGACTAAACCGATAGGGACGGTAGAAATTAAATATATATACATGTACATATATTTTTCGCATGTTTAATGAATATTGGTCATTTATGAAATTAAAAGCAACTGATAATTTCACATTTTAATAGTTTATAACATATTCTTTTGTCAGTATTCAAAACTTTTATCAATGGGGGTGTGTGAGTGTGTATGTGCCAGGCAGCTGTTAAGCAATTGCAAATTTTTAATGATCCCTAAAACATACTTTACATGAGAAAAATGTTTTTCATTTAGGGGAAGAAATACAATTAAAATCAATTTTATTTCTGCATTCTCCTTGGACTTATAATATTTTAGTTGTCTTCCTTTATTAAAAAACCTGAATTTTTATCAGCTTAAAAAAATTGGAGCATAGAAATATTTTATGCAATATTTGAATTGCTAATTAAGCGTGGGATTTATTTTAGGACCGTCGTTTCTGAATCAGTGGAAATAACAGCTGTGACTGTTCATGTGGGGCGTTTGAGACTCCATACTCTTAGGCAAAATGTGTAGAGTATAAAATAGACTATCTCTAATATGGGACACTAGAATTCATTATACATTTCTTTGTACACTGAGAAAAGCTGACTGAAGTTCTCATCTACTGTTAATGTTCATCACAAGATACTTCCCTCCCTGCCGCCCCAGCTCTGCTATATAGGGAATAGGTTTGTAAAAACAGCAATTGAATTCCTAAGTATTTTCTTCCACTTTAACCCTGTAGAAACCGATTTAAAACCTGAAAGCAATTCTACAGCAAAATATAAAATTGTTTGTAATGTGATGTGCATTTTAAAATGGTGTGTATTTTTCAAGAAACATCTAAAAAATTATAAGGTTGCCTTACATTTACATAACACAGGCAGTAAATAGGACAAAGTAATATAATCTGCAAAAGGCATTCATTTGATTCTACTTTTACCACTATGTGTTCATGGGAATACCTTAAACTCTGTCTTAGTTTGGCCTTATCTGCAAAAATAGGAATAATAATAACTAAAATACAAAAGATTTTCTAAGATATAAATAAGATGATATGCATGGAAGTGATTTGTAAAAGCTTTATTGTGGTAGAAGTTACATACGTAAAGTCCATCAGTTTTAAGTTCACGATTCAAGGATTATTTATATATTTACAGAATTGTGCAAACACCACCCCAATCTCATGTTCAATTAAATGATTGCTGTGGTTGTGGCAATTATCAGATGGCTCTCCACGCCTCTTGGCCCTTGAGGATTCGATCAACCAACTAATCTAGGGAAATCCCTACGTCAGCTGACCTAAGGATATGAACATTATATGAGCAGGCCTCACATGAAAACACAGGTCCTTTAACAGTGCAGTTTTCTCTGGCTGGTGACTGAGGAAGTAGTTAGAGAGATTCCAAGTATGAGAGGGGCTTGACCTGGTTGCTTTCTCCATTGCTGAAGTGGAGGGGCTCCTGGGGAAAGGGACTGGGAGTGGCTTCTATGAGCTGAGAGTGGTCCCTAGCCCATGGCCAGAAAGAAAATGGAGACCTCAGTCCCTCAAATAAGAATTGAAGTTCAAGTACTTTTGCAGGGGATGATGTGGGGTGTGCCAGCAGAGGATTGGAGGTTTGGTAGCCACGAACAGGTGCTTTTCAAATCTAGGTACCACAGGGGGCCCCTGGAACTTAGTTTCTTAGGGGCAACCTGAGGTCAGGGCAAAATCAAGTCTTCGGACTCTCCTAGCCAGAGAGGAGGCTGGGGTACTGTTACACCAACTCCAGTAAGTCGTTCATTGAGGACTGTTCCTTGACAGTAGTAATAATTTGGCATTTCTGGTGTCTCCTGCCCATAAGCAAAGTGTTGTTCCAGGGCGTTGAAGAATGAAAACAAACAAACAAACAGTATTTAGAGAGATGCAAGAATTGGCAGTGAGAAGTCAGAAGGGGTACATAAGGGTCTCAGGAATGATAAGATAATGACAGTTTCTATTACAGGTGCATTATATTTTTTTCCATTTTCAGTTTTTTAAAAAGTGTAAGCTATGTTTTGTGGTTTTGAGACATTGTTGTTTTTCTCCCACTGTAACTCCTCCTTCTGGTGAGGTGTTCCTGTTAGGTTGTTTTAGGGCTTAGATCCAAGGAAGCCATGTTTGGACATTTGACCAAGAGAAAATCTTGCCTGATTATCAGGCATCTAGTATATGTTTACTGGACTATTTTCCTGAATAATTTATTTTGTTATCTGGTGTATTTGCTTGTATCTCCAACATTTGCATTGCTTTCTGATTATTCTTGCTTTTCTTCTCTCAACATTGTAGGCTTCCTGGTTACTGGATGAATCTAGAATTCTGCTATCTGCTTGATTCTTTGATGTTAGTTAATGCTAACCCATGGCTTGCCATGTTCTATTTTTCTCCCTTGATGCACTTTTCCCACCTCTGACTAGTCTTGAATATATAACGAGTTTCACTTTACCCCCAGCCACTAGAGTAAATGGGTAACAGGAGGGATCTTTGCTTATCAGGCTGGCAGTTCTGGTTTGAGGTGTGAAGCAGCATCTTATCAATAGTTTCCTCCCACACATATAACTAGTTGAGTTTCAGACTAGGTGAGCATCACCATAAGTATTTTATTTACTGTCAAAATAACTATTAAAATACCCCATTCAGTTTGCATACATATCGTAGAGGAATATTTAAAAGAAATAAAAACAAATGATTCCACTGGAAATATGGTATTTGTATAATAATCAAAATTCAAATTATGTGTCATTCTAAAGGTGAAAACCCTGTTGTCTTCAACAAATAGGGAGAGTTTGAAAACAGAGGTATGAAAAAGCACATTTATTGTAGTACTGTTTGCAGTACTGAAAATAGTAAAAATTGGAAACAATGTAAACTAATATAGACATGGATAATTAAATTTTCTTAACAAATGGGAAGATTTATTCATTACAACATGGTTCAATCTCTAAAAAGTCATGTTTAAATGAAAAATGCATGTTGTACAATGAACATTTGCAAATTCCTCTTCTGGTTCTCAACAGTATTAGTGTGTTCTCTTGCTGCTATAGGGACATACCCGAGACTGAGTAATTTATAAAGGAAAGAGGTTTAATTGACTCACGTTCCAAAGGGCTGGAGAGGTCTCAGGAAACTTACAATCATGGCAGAAGGGGAAGCAGACATATCCTTCTTCACAAGGCAGCAGGAGAGAGAAAAATGAGAGCCAAACAAAGGGGAAAGCCCCTTATAGAACCATCAGATCATGTGAAAATTTCCTCGCTACCACGAGAATAGCATGGGGGAAACCATCCCACATGATTCAGTTACTTTCCACTGTGTCCCTCCCACAATATGTGGGGATTATGAGAACTACAATTCAAGATGAGATTTGGGTGGGGACACAGTCAAACCATATCATCAACTGGGCTCATTACATTCTTTCTTGCCACTTTTTGATTCTTGAACTCATCACTCATGGCCTGTCTTAGCTATTTGCTTTCACCTCTCTCTAGGAGACTTCTCCACAGCTGCTGTGCTGTCTCTCTTCTGTACATTATTCAAATCTTTGTTCATCAGTTTAAATGTTTTAGCACCTCTCACTCTAACACTCTTTATTTCCTTATCTCTCTCTCTCTCTTGAGATAGGAGCTCTCTCTATTGCCTAGGCTAGAGTGCCGTGGTGTAATAGTAGCTCACTGCAACCTCAAACTCTTGGTCTCAGGAGATCTTCCTGCCTCGGCCACCTGAGTAGCTGAGACTACAAGCACATACCACAATGTCCAGCTAATTTTCTAATTATTTGTAGAGACAAGGTCTCACTATGTTGTCCAGTGGTCTCAAACTTCTGAGCTCAAGTGATCCTCCCACCTTTGCTTTCCAAAGTGCTTATCCTTTTTAAAAAGCAATTAGGCTGGGCACGGTGGCTCAAGCCTGTAATCCCAGCACTTCGGGAGGCCGAGACCGGTGGATCACGAGGTCAGGAGATCGAGACCATCCTGGCTAACACGGTGAAACCCCATCTCTACTAAAAAAATACAAAAAACTAGCCTGGCGTGGTGGAGGGCACCTCCCAGCTACTCAGGAGGCTGAGGCAGGAGAATGGCGTAAACCTGGGAGGCGGAGTTTGCAGTGAGCTGAGATCCAGCCACTGTACTCCAGCCTGGGTGACAGAGCGAGACTCCGTCTCAAAAAAAAAAAAAAAAAAAAAGCAATTATCACTTTTACATAGCATATTGTAAATTTATGTGTTTCGCTCCTTAACTATAAGTCTAAAAAATACAAACTTCGTGTTGTTTTTCACTGTAAATTCAATTCCTGGATTATTGTTTAGCACATAGAAAGTGCCACAAGCAAGATTGTTTAACTAAATGAATTTATATTTTAATGTCATTTATAAAAACATTAAAAGATTATTTCCACATATGAATTCATATGTATGAATGACACAAACTCCCATAAGAGACTGAAAAACACAATTCCTCATCGCAAAGGATGAAAAAAATGACATAGGGAGCGGTGCTTATGTAGTATTGACTCCAACTAATGTGCGTTTAATTTTAAAAATCTGAAGTAGATTTGCCAGATGCCCGGCTTGGGTAAAGCAGGGTGATAGGTACTCTTGAGTTCATTTTATTAGTCTTTAGATTTTGGGGTGCTTGGAATAATTCAAAATGAAAACAATTAAATGAATAAAAGACTTCAAGGGAATCAGAGATGGGCTATGGTAAATTGCTGACTTTTTTTTTTCCTCGTCTTGCTTTAAATTAACCTTTTTATTGCCTTGGTGATGAAAGAGTACATTTAACTTTATGTGAAAGTGAGCTATAATGAAGATATGGGAATAAAAGAAAGGAAAGTGCTTACCCAAAATTAAACTGTTGACCTTAAAGCACCAGGACAGTACATTTTCTGGCAACAGCATTTTCTGTTTTAAAGTGGAAGTCACTCCCTATATAGAGAAGTAAAACAGAAAAAAAATTGAAGGTTTTACCCTTTCCCCCCGAAATTGGAAGAGGTTATTTTGTAAATTCTGGTGGTGATTAATTAAATAATAAAGAATATAGTCAGTTGTATTAATTTTAATTAAGACTGCAGAAAATGTTACATTATGGTTATATAGTTATGTGTTGCTCAGATTTCATTCAGAAGTCTGTGAAAAATGCTTTAGTCGTAATGTTAAACTGAACAAAATTTCTCCTGATTAAACTTCTATGTTTGCATTTCTTTGCTTTAAGCCTTGTGGAAAACGAACAAGAAGAAAAAAGTTGAGACAATGTCTCTTGGAAATCAGAGACTGAAGCAAGGCTAACATTCTCAGGCTTTAGTGGGGCAACCTTAGGGCTCTATGTGCGAGGGAAGGAGGGAAAACAATTATAAGCAAATGTGATTTGGAGTTTCATGTATAACCAAGACAAACAGCCTTAGGAGTCATGGAACTAGTTGCTCAGTCATGTGGAATGTCCCCAGGAGAGGGCTCCTGGAACAGATTGTCCATGGTATAGAGGAAGGAAGAATTTATATGTCAGACCCTTGCCATATTCTCACTTGAACTGGTCAAAATTTGCATAGAAAGTGTTAACTCCTTTGCACTCATTTGGCTTTGTTGTCTGGTCCAGGGGGCACCAATAAGCAAGTCAGGGCTTCTGGAGTTCCAACTGGGTCCAACCTGGGCCCTGGACTCCTGATGGCTTTGCTGCAACATGTGTGATGGCATCCTGTGGCAGTGCCATCTTCATGACTAGAAGGGCTGAGATATTCTGAGGCATTAGATAATGAGGAGATGGTGAGGAGAAAGAGGATGGATAGTGATGGCCAGGGCTCTTTGAGCAGGAACGTGAAGCTCAGGGGACTGCTGGATCCAAGAAAACCTACCAGGTCACAAAGCTGTGATGGATGGTAGAGAAGTTGAGAGACTTAAAAAATGTTAATGGACAGAATTTAACTTAGCTTAAAACTTAAGTATGTGGTAATTTCCTTGCAAAAGCAGACCGTTGTTTTGTTTAAATTGGTTACTGTGTAAAAAACAAAAACAAAAACAAAAAAAAAACACTAGGAGTGATACTAATCTTGTTGCTGAAACCAAACACTTTAAGCCAAAAAAAAAAATAGTTTGTCAAATGAATTTTTTAGTGAAGAAGATTTGAATTAGGCTGGGGTTCCATTGTAACTAACCTAGTAGATGACAATTAGTTTCCAGGTGAATTCTGGTAGGGCTCTTCGAAAGACTCATTCAAATTATGCTTAATTTCTGCAGTGTAAGGTAAGGAAGCTTTTATTCTGAGGAAATTAATTTCTTTTTTTTTGGCACAAAGATCTAGAAATTCTTTCTCTACATCCTCTGAAACCACTTCTGGTGTTTCTTGAGAAAATATCCAGGACTACCTGCTAAGATATGTCATCCAAATGAACTGACTAAGCCAAAATCCTAAGCTGGGTATTGGCATTTTGTCATTGACAGGCTGCCTGAGATGATCTACTCTCTATGTTTTTTTCTACAAAACTTCAACTGTAATATTATGTAATAGGGTTAGAATCACATTTTTTCAGAATAATTGGAAGAATACCTAGATAATTTTAAATACAGAAAGACAAATGGCTGAGTGCTTAGGCTTTGGGGTTCTAGTTCCACCTCACTGGCTGTGTGACTTTGTGCAAATTTCCTTCTCTCTTAGCTGTTGAGGAGTAGGAGGAGAATCATATTTAGCTCAGATTTATTGTGAAAATTAAATGAGATGATTTATATATAGTGACATACATAAGTCCTTGATATAAGTTGATTTTATCTACTAAACAATTCTTTCCACAAATTCTTAGTGTCTTGGATTAATCTTGAACAGTTTATATCTTTTGTTTCATATTACTTTTCACAAAAGCATAGACTGCCATGATAGGGAGGGAGTTTTGTGTAAATTGGTTCATCCATTATTTTATTTAAACATTTCCTAAATGTTTCCTATATTACATCATTACATTATTGATAAGTGGTCATCTAGTCTCTGAATATTTCTCACAGCAATGAGCTCACTACCTTTTATTGCTGCCTATTGGGCAATGTTTCTTTTATTCTACTAAGTACAATTGCTATATGTCTCTAATGTGAATTATATTATAATTTCATGGTCATAGTAGTTAACTACATTATATTTTAACTGACTTGTTCATGAGCAATTCCCACTGACATTTGAAAATAAATTTTCTTGATGGCAATGATAAAGAGAAAGAAATAAAACTAATTCATATAGTAATTAGCTTTTAATTCTGTACTGTTAGTATTTTCAACTTTTTAATGCCTGGAGTTGAGAATAGGACTGCACAATTTTATTATAAGTTCTAATTTGCAAATATCCTGCAAAACTTGGGAAATTATTCTTAGACCAACTCTGCTACCAGCAATAAAACAGAACCTGCCATACTGAACCATAGTCACAAAAGAAACCTTTTTCTTCTGACCTGAAAAGTCCAGAATATATTGCTTTGATTGTTCCCATTCAGTATCTACAATAGGAAGATAAAATATCACCTTCCTCCAGGTATCAAATAGAATTAGGCAAAATAACTTGAAGGAATGCCTCTCTTCATGTTATCACATTTTTCAGCTTGCATTTCCCATTCACTATGGAAATGTGTGGTATATTTTTCTTGTAATAGAGGGTAAGCACTGACAGCCCATTGTACTGAAGGTTATGTTATTAATGATTGCCATGAGGGCTGGAGAGAAAGGAAAGGAATCTTGTCCATATAAATGTAATAAACTTCCTGCCCTTTCAATCATGACCAGGTACAGAATTCTCTATCTGGAGGCCTGAAATGTGTAATTGATTCTGATAGGAATTAATTGTAAGAATAGCATACATGCAGAAAATGCTTCAACTTTTCTAATGATTTATCTCAAAGCCTTAGTTCTGATTATGTATCTTAAGAAATATAACACTCACAGAGGAAGAAAAAGAAAATAACTGGGCTGAATTTTGAAAGTAACTATAAGGTCTTCTAAGCATCCAGATAAACACAAAGAGAAATTGAAATATTATACTAATGATTGGACTAGTATTGTCAGTAATAAGCAGATCCGCCTATTTACAAATGGCAGCCTCTAGCAGCATAATTTAAAGTATATGCATCTTATTTATCACAATTAGAGTAGATTGGGAGGATGATTATTGTGTGCACAAGGATTTTATTTTCTTATAAAGAATTAATTTAAAAGGCCCCTGATATGGTTTGGCTCTGTGTCACCACCCAAATCTCATCATAAATTGTAATCCTGACATGTTGAGGGAGGAACCTGGTGGAAGGTGATTGGATCATGGAATGGTTTCCCCCAAGGTCTTCTGATAGTGAGTGAGTTCTCACAAGCATTGATGGTTTTAAAGTGTGGCCCTTCCCCTCTCTCTCTCTCTTTCTCTCTCTTTCTATCTCTCCCTCTCTCTCTCTCTCTCTCTCTCTCTGTCTGTCTCTCTCTCTCTCCTGCTACCATGTAGGAGACACCTTGATTCTCCTTTGCCTTCTGCTATGATTGTGTTTCCTATGGCCTCCCTAGCCATGCAGAGCTTTGAGTCAGTTGAACCTTTTTTGTTTGTAAATTACACAGTCTCAGGTAGTATCTTTACAGGCAGTGTGAGAATGGACTAATGCAGCACCCAAAATGTTATTGGGTAGTGTTTCCAATGCAGACATGGGGGAAACTCATGAATAATAATAGCCTTGTTTTCATCTTAGTATCTCCCTCTACTAGTCCTATGATGAAATCAAAGAAGTTTCTCAACTCGGAGTCACTATATTTTTTGTGTGTGAAATAAAGAGAGCCTATGTGCTGCTTATATCACTAGGCTTTTGAGATCAGATGACTTCACATATGTTAAAATACTTTGATGTTGAAAATAAACTTAGATAATGTTAAAAGGATTTTATGTAATTGAATGTTTAACTCAAAGCCACTAGACTTTTGGAATTTTATCACCTGGAAGTATTATTAAAATTTAAATATTTTAAAATGAATTTTTCTACCAGATTAATATTATATTGCTGTAACTAGACAAAATGAGTATTAATATAGCTTGAATATGTGTCCCTACCAAATCTCATGTTGAAATGTAATCTCCAATGTTGGAGGTAGGACCTAGTTAGAGGGGCTTGGGTTATAAGGCTGCTTGGTGCTGTCCTCACGATAGTGAGTCAGTTGTCATGAGGTCTGGTTGTCTAAATGTGTGGCACCTCCCTCCAGTTCCCTTTATTTCTCCTGCTTTTGTCATGTGATGTACTTGCTCCTGCTTCACCTTCTGCCATGAGTAAAAGGCCTTCCCAGAAGTTGAGAAGGTGCAATGACATTCTTACACAGCCTGCAGAATTATAAGCCAATTAAACTTCTTTTCTTTACAAATTACCCAGCCTAAGTGTTTCTTTACATCAATTCTAGAATTGCCTAATAGAGAAAATTGGTACCAGATGGGGAGTCTTGCTACAGAGGTATCTGAAAATGTGGAAGTGACTTGGAACTGTGTAACAGACAGAGGTTGGTAGAGTTTGGAGGTCTCAGAAGAAGACAGAAAGATGAGGGGGAAATTTGGAATTTCTTAGAGACTGGTTAAGTGGTTGTGACCAAAATGCAGATAGTGACATTGATAGTGACATGGATAGATTAGGAGATCTCAGATGGAAATGAGGAACTTATTGGGAACTAGAGCAAAAGTCACCCATGTTATGCCTTAGCAAATAACTTTGCTACATTCTGTTCATGGCCTAGGAATCTGTGGAAGTTTGACCTTCAGAGTGATGACCTAAGGTATCTAGTGGAAGGAATGTCTAAACTATAAAGTGTTCAAGATATGTCGTGGCTGCTTCTAACAGTCTATACTCAGA
The DNA here is from genome assembly GCF_001698545.2 of Rhinopithecus bieti. Taxonomy (NCBI): domain Eukaryota; kingdom Metazoa; phylum Chordata; class Mammalia; order Primates; family Cercopithecidae; genus Rhinopithecus; species Rhinopithecus bieti. The sequence goes on from NW_016826690.1 coordinate 91,105, forward strand.
GGCAGGAGCAAAGAAATGGCTTAAAGTTGGAACTTATACTTACACAGGGAGCAGAGCATAAAAGTTTGGAAAATCTGCAGCCTGGCCGTCTGGTAAAGAAAGAAATGCTTTTTCAGGAGAGGATTTCAAGCAGGCTGTGGAACAACCATTTGCTAGATAAATTTGTATAAATAGAAAGCAGACCAATCCTGATAGCCAAGACAATGGGAAAAGGCCTGAAAGGCATTTCGGAGATCTTTGAGGCAGCCCCTCCCATCACAGGCCCAGAGATCCAGGAGGACTAAATGGTTCTGGGGCCCAGGCCTGGGGCAGCACTGTCCTGCACCATCCCAGGAGTTTTATCCTTGCATCCTGGCAACTCTGGCTCCAGCCTCAGGCCAAAGGGGCCCATGTACAGCTTGGGCTGCTGCTTCAGAGGGTACAAGCCATAAGCCACATGGTGTTAAGCTTGTAGGCACACAAAGTGAATGAGGCTTGGCAGTCTCTGCCTAGATTTCAGAGGATGTATAAGAAAGCCTGGGTGCCCAGGCAGAAACCTGCTGTAGGGGCAGAGTCCTCAAAGAAAACCTCTACTAAGGCATTATGGAGTGAAAATGTGGGATTGAGGGCACTGCCTAGTAGAGCTGTCAGAAGGAGGCCAGCACCCTCCAGTACCCAGAATAGTAGATCTACTGGAAGCTTTCACTCTCTGCCTTGAAAAGCCACAGGCACTCAACAACCTGTGAGAGCAGCCATGGGGACTGAACCCTGCAGAGACACAGGAGCACAAGCTGCCCAAGGTCTTGGGAAGCCACCCCTTGAATCAGTGTGCTCTAATGTGGGACATGAAGTTAAAGGAGATTATTTTGGAGCTTTAAGATTAAATGACTGCCCTGATGGGTGTAGGACTTGCTTGGATCCTGTTGCTCCTTTCTTTTAGCTGATTTCTCCCTTTTGGAATGGAAATGTTTACCCAATGCCTGTAATCCCATTGTATCTTGAAAATAAATAACTTGTTTAATTTTATGGGCTCATAGGTGAATGGAGCTCATCTCCAGATGAGACTTTGGTCTTCTGGAGGACTGTTGAGAAGACATGATCATATTTTGCAATGTGAGAAGGACATGAGATTCAGGGGGCCAGGAATGGAATGATATTGTTTGAATATGTATCCCCACCAATCTCATGTTGAATTGTAATCCCCAGTGCCAGCGGTGGCACCTGGTGGGAGGTGTTTGGGTCATGAGGGAAGAACTCTCATGAATTGGTGTTGTCCTTGTGATAGTGAGTGAGTTTTTGTGAAAGCTGGTTAAGTGTGTGGCACCCCCCACTCAACTCCCTCTCTTTCTCTTGCTTTTGTCATGTGATGTGCCTATTCCTGCTTCACCTTCTCCCATGAATAAGAGCTCCCTAAGACCTCCCCAGAAGCTGAGCAGATGCCAGCGCCATGCTTGCACAGCCTGCAGAACCACAAGCCAATGAAATCTCCTGTCTTTATAAATTACCCAGCCTCAGATATTCTTTTATATCAATGCTAGAATGGCCTAACACAATTATATCTCTAAGTATGTAGCAAGTTATATATATTAAAATATACCTACATTTTTAGGTTTCATTCATCTGTGACATTTAGTAACTTCTTTTACCACCCACTTTCCTATATGGTATGTTAAAATTATTTTTGTATTGAATTTATTTAAAATTACTGAAAAGTCTAGAAAACTGCTCAATATCTTGCAAATTGTTCAAGATATACATTACCTGCTTAATTTCCATATCAATCTTAGGAGATAAAATGCATTAATAATGTAGTTTATAGATTATGATACTGTGGATATCTTTATTCTGGCCAAGAAAAGGAACAGTATATACATTTTTTTTAAGCATAAGATACACAGAATTTATATAAGATATGGAGAGATAAAATGTAATTTCTACTTCGAAGAAAGAATAAGATATTGTATATAATGTTTGATTTCCTCAGATAATATGTACTACATAGTCATAAAACTACTTGAGAAATAAATTAACAAAGTATTGGAAAAGGAATTAAGATATCTAAACATGATTCAATAATGCTAAAACAACAGTTGTAAAACAAGAGAATTTTCTGTACAATTGTATGTTGAGAATAAATGAATAAACATGTGATAAATATATGCTGAGAGTATCTTTCAGATATTAAACGTAGACAAAACAGTTCTGATTACAGCATGATGAGAAATAAAAAGGGTAGACATGAATATTCCAAACTAAGGCAATAGCCTTAGTTTCCTTTTGAACAGTTCTGAAAGGAGAAAGTTCAGAATGAAATACAAATTAAGTAATTTTAAGTAAATGAAGAGCATAAGATAGAGAATAGATTACCTCCCTCGAGCCCCTCTACCTTCATATTCCTATATTTCAGATGGGGCAATAGTCATTAGTTTATAAGGAGGTAATGCAAAGATTAAAAAAAAGAACTTAAAAAAAGCCATAACCAGAAAATTACTAGAAGATTTTTATGGGCAGGTGACTAGGCTTCTATAGTTTTCTTTACGGTAAATTTGCACAAAATTTCTTTCTGCATGCTTGAGGCCAAGAGTGAGAACAATCATCAAATATAGTAAACAGCTCTTACCTAAAACATTTTGTGTATATGAAATGTGGATGACGGGGCTGCCTGTCAGAACCTGAATTTGTTTGTATCTTAAATTGGGAGACTTTTTAATTTTTAACTTTGAGTAAATATTAATATAACTTGGTAAGAATAGACTAGTTTTACAACAAGAAAATAATTATAACAATCATATAACAGTTCCCAGTGATAATTCATCATTTTGTTACCATTTTTCTTTTTTTTTTTTTGCTAGCAAATATAACTCAATTTTAAATTTCTTTTTCCTGCAATTTTTTCAAGTAACTCAAAGTTTTCTGATATTGTTCAAATCTTTTGTATAATTTCAAAAAACTTTTCTTTCCAGACACTCTATAAATGTGTTATATCATTTTATAGTCCCAGGGGAAAATAAAGTATGGGAACTGCTTTGTTGGATAACTCTGAGACCCATTTAACTACTGCAGAAAACTCTTTAGTCAACTTAGCATTCTGTCCCTTTAAGAGGATTGCAGAGAGAAGTTGGTTAAACTGGACAGCCAAATGAAATGGCAGAGTAGACCAGAAGCAAGGGAGGAATAACAAGACAGGAAAATGGACGAGGCAGAGAGAATCTCAAGGTCCAGGTAAGAGAAAGAGTGGTTTATAGTTTAAAATTCCTCCTGGCATTCTTATATGGTTTGCAAAGTGCTCAGCTTTGATGTCTTCAGTGGAATACCAAAATTATGCCCCAAACTTCTTTTGAAGTTTGGCTCGATAGTTTCACAATTTATTGCTTTGCTGTGCTGATTTAATGCCTCATCTCCTAGGTTTTACCTGGACAGTTTAGTAAAACCTTATTTGTTTTTAGAGATAGTTGATTATCACTGCAGTAGTCCCTCCTTATCCATGGTTTTACTTTCTGTAATTTCACTTACCCACAGTCAACTGCAGTATAAAACTATTAAGTAGACAATCCTAGGAATAAACAATTCATAAATTTTAAATTGCACACAGATTTGAGTAATGAGATGAAATCTCCCAGCTGCTGCCCGGGACATGAATCGTTCCTTTGTTTGGTGTATCCACACTGAAGATGCTCTTCACCCATTGGGCATCAATATTGTCCGTTCCTGACATCCACCCACAAACATCTTCATGGTTGGATAATTCAGGATTACCTAAAGCAGGTGATGCTCCTTCTGACATATCCTCAGAAGGTCAATAGTAGCCTAACGCCATGTCACCTTACTTCATCTCATTATGTAGGCATTGTATCATCTCACCTCCTCACAAGAAGAAAGGTGATTACAATACAATAAGATCTTTTGAGAACTCAGTCACGTAACATTTATTACAGTATATTGTTATAATTGTTCTATTTTAATTAGTTTTTGTTGTTAGTCTGTTACTGTGCTTAACTTATAAGTTAAACTTTGTCAAAAGTATGTATGTATATAACATTTGTATATAGGATTCAATTATATTCATGGCTTCAGGCACCCATTGTGGTTATTGGAACATATCCCCCAGATAAGTGGGGGGACTACTGTATAATTTTATGTAATTGATTAATACTTCATGTATGTATGTATGTATGTATGTATTGTGACAGGGTCTCACTCTGTAGCCCAGCCCAGAGTACAGTGGTACAACTATAGTTCACTGCAGGCTTGAACTCCTGGGCTCAAGCAATCCTTTTGCTTCAGCCTCCCAAGTAGCTGAGACTACAGGCACAGATCACCACACCCAGGTGAATTTGTTGTTGTTGTTTAAGAGATGAGCTCCCTCTATGTTACCAGGGTGGCCTTGAACTCCTGGCCTTAACAATCCACTCACCTCAACCTCCAAAAGTTCTGGGATGAACAGATGTGAGCTACCATGACTGGCCAATAGTATATTCTTAAATGTTTACTTTGCCCTGGTTTGGAAATTTAGTTCTTTACCATGTTTGTTTATTTATTCTCAACGTATAGTTCTTTACCTACAGATGAAGCCTCGGCTTCCTCTCCTCTTTCTGTTAATAGAGAATGAAAGGAATTTGCAATTTAAGGACAATATGCTACCAGCTCTGATCTCTGCTATTATGCCTGTGGCAGGTTCAGATTTACTAAATTGAATACCACTTCAGGCCTAGCAATGTGCTATAAACGTATCCTGGTGATTTACCTCATAACTCACGCAACACAATCTGCTGGTGAAGAGCTTGATTTCTGCACTCAGCTTGATCTGTGTGAATTGTAAGGAGTTCTCACAATTTTTTATCCTACAGTGCTTTACAACCCATAATCCTATGTTTGACCATTTCCTGTCATCTCTTCACTCCTCTTTGCTTCATATTATTGAATTATAAAAATCACCTTGGTCTGTTGCTTTACAAACGTTTTCAAGATACATAATAAGCTCTGGTGATTTATTTTTTTTTCTGTGCTAGATTATAAATTCCCTGAAAATAGGAACTATTTCCTCTTTTTATTGAATATTACCAAATAGATTCTAGGACAGTTTATGAACTCTTAAACACTGAATCAATACATTTTCTTTTAGTTAAAGAAATGAACCTCATTACTGTGATTCCTAAATTACTCACAAGTTTAAATTTAAAAGTTAATTATTTGTGATATGGTTTTCTTTTTAATTAAGAAAAAACTCTAATATGTACATGGAATAGGCAGTTAATTCTCTAATTCTGCTAAATGTTATATATAACATAAGAGTTATTTTAATTTTAAATACTGCTGCTCTCTCTGGGTGTATTGTGATATTATATCTTGTCTGGCCATTCCAAAGGAGTTTAGAACAGTCAGGAGTGTGTTTTCTGTTTGACTGTCTCCACTGTATTTCATACTTACTTTCAAATACATCTAATTGGAACGTGCAAGTTTGTACCTTCTTTGATCATTACTTACCTATGATATTGTGCTAAGTCTTATCTCAAGTCTAGCAGAGTGAATGGCAGGCTGAATAGTGCAGCAACAGCTATTTCTTTTCCTTCTGAAATATTGATGATCACAGAGCTTAAAGCTGTGCTTAGCCTTGAACTGTGATCACAGCCTCCTCCAACTGAAGCTTAATGGGGCTAAGGGCTTCTTGACTAATAGGAAAGGCGTGTGTAATAACCCATTGACAGGGTTTAAGTTTCTAAGAAACAGTATTACAAAAGCAAATTATTCATATCATTTTGGAAAATTAACCCAGAGAGATGTCCAAGATAACTTCTTTTCCTTTGGAAGAAGTGTGGATGTGCAGTAATAAAAGAATGCTGCACTCAAACAAATCAGAAATATTTTATGTGCAAACCAAAACAATTAACACTGAAATGAGCAACTTTATTCAAATGCCGGTAAATTTTAGAAGGCAGAGAAAAAACTAAAACAGACAACATCCAGTCCAGCATAGCTGCCAACAGTAAAATGCCGTTCAGCCAGGATCAAGCTAGCAGTGAGAAGTGGAGGAGTATTTTAAGTTGAGCAAATACTGAAGAAAGTGCCTGCAGAAGGTGAACGCAGTTTATTCAGCTCTTACTACTCCCTTTTCCTTCCCCACCTACTAATTTACTCTTTTGGATGTTTAACAGATATTTGTTGGATGAATAGTTTTAAAAAGTATACTCCTGAGTTGCTCTGTACGTCAGGACATTTAGTACTTACTGATGTTTAGTTTATTTGGAAAAGTATTATACGGATGTAAAGACAAACTTCCAGTTATAAAATACAGTGTGAAAGAAAATCTTTTTTTTGTATTATTTAAGCCATATAAAGTACTGCACAGACACAGGCATGCTTCTGTGCCTTCCGTTTCTATTTTCAGATCTACTTTGTATAACATGACTGTGGCTGACACATGTTTTCAAGACATCTATCATTTTAGTTTTTTTAGACTGTTCTGTTTTGATATTTATCCCTGATTCCTGTTTATGTATATACTGTGGAACATGGAGAACAATTTAAAACAAAGGAAATGCCTTTGCAGGAGCTTTCCTTTACCTCAAAGAAGTTTTGTAAGCCTTTTGACAAGGTTAGTGTCAAAGAAGAATTTATCAGTTAGGAAATAATTTTAGTGGACAATATAGAGGCCACTGAAGAACCTGAAGTAGAGAGTCTGGAGTATTGAATTTTATGACCGAGGTACATACATGCCATTACAGAGGCTAATTCTGCACTATAGATGTCATGAAAATATATTGCCATTAAACTCCTAACGTGAATTTTACAAAAGGACCTTGGGAAGATGCGTGAAAGCACGAAACAGGGAAATGTGCATAAGTTTTCTTGGATGACAGTTCCCTGGAAGGATTAGAGACTTGTTTCACTTGATGGCCTCTTTTAACAGTACATTTGCAGAGAAAAAAACAAGAAACAAAAAAAAAAGACAAAAAATAGAAATTGAAAAAAATTTCTAATACCAATCTTATCAGTGTATTATCAAATTTTGATGTTGAGAAATATCTTTTTTTTTAATGGCAGGTTTTTTATTTTCATGACAATGATGAAACTTTTTCTATTGTATCTTAAACAAATGGATAGTTGGCAGCTCAGAGCTGGTCGTAAGAACACACACGTCACTTTGAGTGGGGCAATTTGGAGTTTAAGTCTTAGCTCTGTTGCTTAAATCATTTTGAGTCTCCCTGTTCTTATGAGTAAGCATTCTGAAAAATATAATAATGAGGATTAAAACCATCCTGTAAGGGTACTGGGTTTGCAATATATTGATGTTCTTTTTTACACTGCTAATTAAAATAGTCTTTTCTTTTGGAAAAAGAAAATAGCTCAGCAAAAGACTGCAGTTCTATAAATTTCACTATTTTTTGAAATCCTGTTGTGTTATAAACAATTACTCCTCCTCATTCACTTCATGATTTATTTTAAATATTAAGCAGCAGCCATTAATCCTTGTTTTATTGTCTCTAGATGAAACACTTGTAGGGGCCAAAGGAAAACTTCCCTTTAGTCCTCAGAAGGTTTGCTGAAAAATCAGAAAACCTGACTTCATCAATACAGATTCTATCTACAGATGCAATTTTTCCTCACAAAGACAGCTTTGTAGGGCTACTTCTGTTTGCAGAGCTTCTGAACAGCCATCTCAAAATGTCAAAAAAGTATATTTTATGGTTAAAAAATTTGATTTCCTTTACTCACAAACAATCCCTACCTCCAAAACCCACCACTGCCACCACCAACATTAAAAACCCTGTTTCTCAAGCATTCCTCACAGTCTTTAAATCCTTCTAACTCCTCCATATGCATTTAAATAGTAAAATTCACATCCTGACTCAGAGATACAGAAGAATGGGAGAATAATTTTGACATAAAATGCTTCAGAGGTGTCATTTTACAGAAATAGCAAATAGTGTGGAGGGTGGTATGCTGAGAGATTGCTGAAAAGTTATCTGGGAACTAGATTGAAATAGGCGTCAAGTACCATGCTAATTTATTTAAGTAGTTTGATTTTTTTTAATGGAGGAGGTATTGATGTTTTTCTAAAGGGGGAAATGATGTATCTGAATTTGTGTTTTTTGCATGAGCTACTCTAAGGGGTACAGAGGAGAAGAGATTGGAGGTGGAGGCTGTAGGCCACAGAGTAACCATGAGTTAAGAAGTTTCTGCAATAGTCTGGATAAGAGTGTTGGGGTCTGACCAGGAGCATGACAGTGAACATGGGAGAAGAAGAGTCAAGAGAATTACAGAAGGGAGGAGACGAGAGGGAAATCAAATAATTTTCTTATTTGAGCAGGTGAACAACTGGAGATTTTTTTAAATTGTCTTTTAAATTTTTATATGTACATAGTAGGTTAATTATTGTATTACTACATTCTCATGCTGCTAATAAAGACATGTCCAAGCCTGGGTAATTTATAAAGAAAAGAGATTTAATGGATTCACAGATCCACATAGAGCTGAGGAAGCCTCACAATCATGGCAAAAGGTGAAGGAAGAGCAAAATCACGTTTTACATAGCAGCAGGCAGGAGGACATGGGCAGGGGAACTACCCTTTATGAAACCATCAGATCTCATGAGACTTATTCACTATCACTCAAACACCATGGGAAAAACGCACGCTCATGATTCAGTTCCTTCCCACCGGGCCCCTCCCATGACCTGCGGGGATTATTACAATTCAAGGTAAGATTTGGGTGGGGACACAGAGCCAAACTATATCATATGTTTATGGGATACATGAGATATTTTGATACAAGCATGTAGCATCTAATAATTACATCAGGGTAAATGAGGTATCCATCACCTTAAGCATAAGTCATTTCTTGGTGTTTTAAACATTCAGATTGTACTCCCTCCATTAATCTAAAATGTACAACAAATTACTGCTGACTGTAGTCACCTTGTTTTGCTATCAAATGCTAGACCTTGTTCATTCTAAGTAACTATATTTTTATACCTATTAACGATTCCCACTTTCCTCTCCCCACTCCCCACTACCCTTCCTAGCCTCTGGTAACTGACATTTTACTGTCTATCTCAAAGATGGATTCTAATTACAATTGCATTAGGGTGATTAGAGAACAGGGGAAGAGTAGGGTGGGTAAGTGAGCAGAGGGTGCTTACATAACTTAGAGACAGTGTTGCAGGAAGTCAGGGACCCCAAATGGAGGGACTGGTTGAAGCCACTGCAGAAGACACAAATTATGAAGATTTCATGGACATTTATTAGTTCCCCAAAATAATACTTTTATAATTTCTTACACATGTCTTTACTGCAGTCTGTGAACATAAATTGTGAAGATTTCATGGACATTTATCACTTCCCCAATCAATACTCTTATAATTTCCTATGCCTGTCTTTACTTTAATCTCTTAATCCCATCATCTTCATAAGCTAAGGATGTATATCACCTCAGGACCCTGTGATGATTGCGTTATCTGCACAAATTGTTTGTAGAGCATGTGTGTTTGAAAAATATGAAATCTGGGCACCTAGAAAAGGAACAGGATAACAGCGATTTTCAGGGAACAAGGGAGCTAACCATAAAGTCTGACTTCCTGTGGAGCCGGGCAGAGCAGAGTCTTATTTCTTTTATTGCAAAAGCGAATGAGAGAAATATCACTGAATTCTTTTTCTCAGCAAGGAACAGCCTGGGAAAAGAATGCACTCCCGGGGGTAGACCTCTAAAATGGCGACGCTGGGAGTGTCTGTCTTATGCAGTTGTAGATAAAGGATGAAATACGACCTGGTCTCCTGCAGCTTCCCCAGGCTTGTTAGGATTGGGAAATTCCAGCCTGGGAAAATTCTAGTCAGACTGGTTCTCTGCTCTTGAACCATGTTTCCTGTTAAGATGTTTATTAGTGACAATGCATGCCCAGCAGGACAGGGAACCTCATCAGTAATTCTAATTTCACCCTGGCCTCGTGACCTTGCCCTGCCCATTTGCCTTGTGATATTTTATTGCCCTTGAAGCATTTGATCTCTGTGACCCATGCCCTATTCATACACCCCTCCCCTTTTGAAATCCATACTAAAAACTTGCTGGTTCTGCGGCTCAGGGGGCATCACGGGGCCTGCTGATATGTGATGTCTCCCCCAGACACACAGCTTTAAAATTTATCTCTTTTGTACTCTTTCCCTTTATTTCTCAGACCGATCGACACTTAGGGAAAATAGAAAAGAACCTACATTGAAATACTGGTAACTGGTTCCCCCTATAAGACAGGTCCTGTTTGAAATGCCTATGGAATGTCATAGCACAAAACTTTTTTTTATCAAATGCTTTACTGGAATAATGAAAACTGTATCTATTCAATTTGTATTAATTTATTTGGAAATATTTAAATTTCAGTATTTACTCCACTTGAGGAAAAATTATCACGTAGCATTTATCACATATTCTGGAGTTCAGATAAAAGGTCAGATAAGCAATGTTTATGGAGCTAGAAGTCCCTAAGGGTCCACTTTTTTGTGATACTTCCTCATAGACACATTTGGTTCTCACAGAAACAAAATGTATAAGGTACAGACATTAAAGCATATTCACACATTATATCATTACTTATTTCTACATGGCCAAATCAATATTATTTTCTCTGTCTTTGTGATCATAATAAATTTTCAACATTTGAATAATAAATTTTGAAGCATATTGACATATATATTCATATATAATCCTTGCAAAATCTTTTGAACTAATCAAAACAAGGCAGTAAAATGCCATTGCTTGTTAAACAAAATATAAAAATATCTAAAAGAAAGGCTAGATACATTTCCTAGGTTACTGAAACATATATATATATATATATATATATTTTATATATATATATACACACACACATATGCAAAACTTGAATTTGAACCTGGTTCTCCAGATTAAATTTAGTGCTATTCTTAAATTATCATAAAAACCAAGAGTAAATAGATGCATAGAACTTTGCGAGGGAAAACAAAAGTCTCCCCCATAATAATCAGCAAGATTCTTGTACTGCCATGATTGCTGCAGATGGCAACGTGGAGTGAGAAGACCACAGCAGCTAGGCAGAGCTGATTTCTGATGGAAACAATCACAGGAGAAAATCATCAGCATAGCATTGGTGAGACTTACCAATTCCTGATCAATTTTACTGCTGAATTACAATACTATGAAGATGTCTCACATGAAGGACTTTTTCTAAGGACTCATGGAAGGCAAAAGTGTATTTAGTTAGAACTGACAATTGATGAACCAATTTACAATGCAGACATAATTATAGGACAACACATTCAGGGTTAAGGTCCTAATGTATAAAGAGGAGAATAGAAATTATAAATAAGGCACTCTGGCTGACAGAAAAGACAGACTCACAGAACAGACTAGAGAGGCCAGAATAGAGTCACATAAATATAATCAAATAATCTTTGACAATGAAGAAAAGACAGTATAATGGAAAAAATATAATCTTTTCAACAAACGGTACTAAAACAACTGGACATCCACATCCCAAAATAAAAAAAAATCTACACACAGATCCTACACCTTCACAAATATTAACTAAAATGGATCATAAACCTAAATAGAAAACAAAAAGCTATAAAACTCCTAGAAGATAGCACAGAACAACAGCCTAGATTACTTGGGTATAGTGATGGCATTTTTAGATTCAACACCAAAGATCTAATCCATAAAAGACATAATTCAGATGGTTTCATTTACAATAAGTACTTCTGCTCTGCAAAAGATACTATCAAGAGAAAGAGAAGAAAAGTCACAGCTTTGGAGAAAATATTTGCAAAAGACTTGTCTGATAAAGGACTGTTATCCCAAATATATAAAGAGCTCTTAAAACTCATCAATAAAATATATTTAAAAATAGGCAAACTACCTGAGTACAGCTCTCACCAAAGAAGATGTCCAGAAGGCATATAAGCATATAAAAGGGTGTTCAATATCATATATTGTTAGGGAAATGCAATTAAAGCAACAATTACACACCTCTTTGAATACCCAAAATGCAAAACATTGACAACACCAAGAGTTAACAAGGATCTAAAGCAACAAGAACTCATGCGTTGCTGGTGGAACAAAACAGTACAGCCACTTTGGAAGACAATTTGGCAGTTTCTTACAAAACTAAACACACTGTTACTATACAACCAACCAATCACTCTCCTTCATATTTACTCAAATGAATTAAAAACTAAAAACCTGCACATTAATGTTTATAGCAGCTTTATTCATAATTGCCCAAACTTGGAAGCAACCAAGGTGTCCTTCAGCAGATGAATGAATAACTAAACTGTGGTACATCTTAACAAGGGACTATTATTCAGGACTAAAAAGAAATAAAAAGACATGGAAGAAACAAATGCGTATTACTAGGTGAAAGAAGCCAATTTGAAAAAGCTCCATACTGTAGGATTCCAGCTATATCACATTCTACAGAAGACCAAATTATGTAGAGAGTAAAAGGATCATTGGCTGCTAGGGAAAGGATGGATAGGTGGAGTGAGGGGATTTTTAGGGCAGTGAAATTATTTTGCATGATACTACAATAATGGACACATGTCGTTATATATTTGTCAAAATCCATAAAATATACACCAGGAGTGAATCCAAACGCAAACCATGGATTTGAGTGATGATACAGTTTGGATGTTTGTCCCCTCCAAATCTCCAGTGGTGGAAGTGGGGTGCATCATGGGGAGAATCCCTCATGAAGGGCTTGGTGCCATCCCTGAGGTAAGGAGTGAGTTCTCACTTTATATACTCATGTGAGAGCTCGTTGTTTACAAGAGCCTAGCCGCTCTCTTGCTCACTCTCTTGTCATGTGACATGCCTGCAACCTCTTCACCTTCCATCATGATTGTAAGCTTCCTGAAGCCCTCACTAAAAGCAGAACCTGGCTCTATGCTTCTTGTACAGCCTGCGGAATTGTGAGCCAAAGTAAACTTCCTTTCTTCATAAATTACCCAGTCTCAGGTATTCTTTTACAGCAACACAAAACAGACTAACAGAAGTGATAATGATGTGTCAGTGAAAGTTCACCAGTTGTAACAAATGGACCACTCTGGTGCAAGATGCTGATAGAGGAGTAGGTTGTGCCTTTGTGGGTTCAGGGTGTATGTGGAACATCTCTGTATCTTCCTTTCAATTTTGCTATTAACTTAAAACTGCTCTGAGATATAATATCTATCTAAAAAAAAAAATAAGGCCCTCTGGATTATTTGCTGAAGCCAGTGAAGCCTGTTATCTTAAAATTTTGTGATGGGATTACTGAAAAATTAAGTATTTCTCTTCCCTCAGTCTACACTCCTTCATTCAAGCAGTTGGTTAGCCATTTGCTCCTGGATTAGGGAAAGGAATTCAGTAACATGGAAATTAGAAATATTCTGCAAATATTTTTGTCTTTTGTTCCAAAAGCCTAAGCCCCAAGAAGAAATGGTATTTGGAATTGGGGCAGAGACAAATTGTTTTAGGAACATGAGGTGGAAAAATTGGCTAGAAAAAACAAAGTCCCTTCCCCACCTTCCCTTAGTCTCCTCTCTAATATGGTTGGAAAAAGATGCAGTGAAGAGAAAGTGATGAGAAAAGGAAACAGAGAGGACAGACACAGTGGTATGCTGGATCCAGCTTAAACCAAGTCTCATGAGCTAAATTTGTACATTTGTGGGTTCAATGACTTTATATTGGGAGCTTGAAATTGACTATGGACTATATGGTGGGAGTATTTACACCACAGAAATTGAAAAATGCTACACATGAGAGCTGTGTGTGTGTGTCTGTGTGTGTGTGTGTGTGTGTGTGTGTGTGTGTGTTGGTTTACTAGTAACATCCTCTGGTTTTTAGTAAAATGTTTTATTTCTACACATTTTTTCCAGCATCCCACCGAGGAACTAGCAAGACTAATATGACTTTGAAGAGAATATCAGCTACATTCCCATGCCTAGCGTGGTGTAGGATGCAGCATGAAAGGGTGCTGGACCTGAGGCCATGTTTAGGTGGTGGTTTATGTTCATGTTGGCTTTAGGATGGATAGCTTGACCTGCTGGCCTCCTATCCCTTCATGCCTTGAGAGTATATATGCTACTCCAGACCCTGACAAGACCTAAGACATTAGATATTAGGACAAACATTTTCTTCTCCAAAGACTAAGTTTATTGTCATACTAACCCAGTGAAATAGTGGTTCAAAATTAAGTTGAAATAATAGAACAGAGCCTTAAATTTAGTTCACATCCAAGTCTGTTAACTGAGAGGCATACCTGCTATGCTCCCTACTAGTTTATGGATTAAGGAAATTTAGAGAAGCAATTTTTAGATAAATTTTAAAAAAAACTATTTTATGTTAATTGTAGTGAAAATATCCAAACTCTAACAGATGTATTCAGTGATTATAGCTATAGATTTGGAGTACCAAGAGCTTGTTCGGGATTAACTCCAAGGGCACATACAACTATATTTTTAAAGTTAACATGGACATTGACTTATTGATTCTACATAATAATATAGAAAATTATGAAGGTTAAGTTATCTCCAATGTAGAGAGGCATGTTTTCTCCATCTCTTCTGAAAGCTGACCCTTTCTAACATGCGTGGCATGTCTCTGGGACTATACAGAAGTATACTCCATTACAAGTAAAGTCACATATCTAAATTTCAACCAATGAATATCAAATGATTGAAGGACTAAGAATGAATGAACAAACCATCTCTAACTCCAAAAAGACTAGGGAGAGGGGTGTTACAGAGTCAATAAAGAAAGTCAAGTTGGAATAATGTGAGAAAAGTATGGACTGTCACTAAAAAATGATGAGCATGTGAAGTAATGCATATGTTAATTAACTTGATTTAACCTTTCCACCATGTATACATATTTCAAAACAACATGTTGTATGTACATGATAAATATATACAATTTTTATTTGGGAGTAGAAAATTAGATAAGTAAGAAATTTTAATAGAAAATGAACTTATAGCTTCTGTGGTTATAACACTTAATATCCACACTCCTAGAATTTTTTAATAATATATCATCATTAGCTATAGTCATCATGCTGCACAATAAACCTGTAGAACTTATTCTTCCTATCTAACTGTAATTATGTATATTTTGACCAATATCTCTCCCTGACCCTCAACCACCCCAGGCTCTAGTAACCACCATTCTATAATCTAATTCTATAAGATGAACTTTTTTAGATTCTACAAATGAGTGAGATTATGCAGTATTTTTCTTACACTTGAAAACATTATTGTATATGATAAGTGTATATCATTTTATATGTTAATTAAAATAAATTTGAAAAATGAATAGACTGCACAGAAATATTTAAGTGATATTTGTCTCTCAGCATGTTTTTTGCACTTTCAATAATGTGTTTGGATGTTTGTCCCCTTCAAAACTCGTGTTGAAATTTCATCACTAAGATTGGATGTGGGGCTTCGTGGGTGGTGTTTGGGTCATGGCAGTGAATAGATTAATGCCCTCCCTTGGGGGTGAGTGAGTTCTAACTCTATGGTTCCCATGAGAGCTGGTTGTTAACAAGAGCCTGGCATCCCCCCACCGCCACCACCTCTTGCTTCCTCTCTTGTCACGTGGTCTCTGTACATGCCAACTCCCCTTCAACACCCACCACCAAGCCTGAGGTCCTCACCAGATGCATAATCTTGAACTTTTCCATCAGGATCATGAGTCAAATAAACCTTGTTTCTTTACAAATTACCTGGTTTCAGTCATCCTTTTATAACAATACAAAACAAACTGAGACAAATAACATATTAATCAGATACCCAGAGATTTTTCTTCTTTAAAAGAATAACACTGTCTTTTTCACTGTGTAGTTTCTTCATTTAAGAGTAACGTGTCAGGTGCCTTTCCACCAGGATGCCTATTTAAATGGCAATGGTATAAGAATCATAAGCAACTGAATGAGAGACCTCCACTCTAAGACAGGATCTACCTCTTACCTTTTACCAGGTCACTATCTAACATTAGATATCTCTCCTTTAAACAAGCAAACATATCCAGCTTTATTTAGGCCTCATAGAAAAAAAGATTTAAAGTCAGCTAGTGAAATGTCAAATTCTACATTTTTGTTGAAGGGGCAGTACAGAAAAGGAATAGGATAACAGCCAGATGCTGGTTTGTGACCTCTAAAAATATTATGAGCAAATGAATATCCCAATTACAAGCAATATTACTGTCATGGATTATAGTTGAAATTATAGCAGATAAACTTTCAGATGTTCATGCTTCTATATGTGTGCTATGTGACTTTTTGTGTCTGTAGAGCATGCATGCACACATGCACCATTGTCTCGGAATAGGTTGCAAAGGCAAGCATAGGTTCTTGTGGAAGGATTCCCTACACTGATTCCCCTCCAGAAAGGCAAATGGTTGTAGAATACCAAAAACCATATGCAAAACGGAAAGGAAAGAAGTCTTTTAATGATATTTAAATTGTAATTATAAATAGAAAATCGATTTCCTAAAGTGATCTGGTGCGTTTTAAACATATTTATTAACTCTCAGTGACTTTTACATTGAATGTTCTCAGTTTATAAATCAAAAGATCATTTTTAGCTGCCAGTATTGTAAATTCCACCTGCAATCTATTAATCAAGCTATGTTCCTTTTCTCTGACATCATCAGCAGTAATAAAGATTCTGCAAATGGAACTCAGCTGACAGTGTTGTAGTTGATATATGAGACAAAAAGAATCCAGCCTGCTTTTTCATAACTGCGTTGGTTCAGCAGGAGATAATGGTGTTAAAAATTTGCTTTCTATTACTGAGGTAGGTAGATATTGGGCCAAGACACCTAAGGAGAGAAAAGAGTGTTGAGTGAATCTTGGCAAAATTCACCATCTGGCATCAGCCATCCTTAGCGTTTGCTTCAGTTTATGTGGTCCCCTACCCATTAAATTGTATTTTGTTTCATTATAATAAAAGTGCAGATGGAAAGGCTGATAGGCAAAACAAAATCACAGGATTCCCCTCCAATGTGTAGATTCGTAACTCTTTATAAGGGATTGTCACTTTTTTATTATAATTGAATAATCAACCAGCAGAAAGTGTTCATTACATGGCTCAAGAGAATGGCCCAACTCAAATCCCCATGGAATGTCTACCAGGCAAGAGTGTGTTATAAAAGAAAGGCAGGTAAAATGTGTACAGTTGGAAAATAGAATCACAGACTATTTCTAGGAAGCATCCAATTCAACCTCTACATTACAGATATAAAGAAAATAAGAGTGTTAGATGTTCCAAATTCAAAAGCTGTGTAGTGAGAACGTATCGGAATCTGAATTTTAAGACTTTTTTCCAATATTAATTTAGTCACACATTGTATTCATGTAAACCTGAATCTTAATCTTGACTGCACCATTTATTAGCTTTGTGCTGTAAGCAATGCTTTTTTTCCTTAGAGTTAATTTCCTCCTGTCTCAAGTGAACACAGCAATATGTAAATATAAAATTCATAAGGCTGTGTTGAGGGTTACATAAGACTGCTTATTCAAAGTGCCAAAAATAATTCCTAAGACATCTTAGGTGCCAAATGAAGGTACTATAATTAGTATACATCACCATTGTGGTGGTTAATTTTATGTGTCAACTTGGCACAGGCTATATTGCCCAGTTCTTTGGTCAAACACCAATCTAGATGTTACTCTGAAGGTGTTTTGTAGAAATAATTAACAATTACAGTCAATTGGCTTTAAGCAAAAGGGATTACCCCTGACAATGTGAGTGAGCCTTATCCACTCAGTTGAAAGTTTAAAAGATAAATCTGAGATTTCCAGGAGAGGAAGCATTTCTGTCTCAAGACTGTTACATAGTCATCCTTTCTGAGTTTATAGTCCAATATCCTGCCCTACAGATGTTGGATGTGCATTTGCCAGCCACCACAATCACATGAACCAATTCATTCGAATAAATCTTAATTCTTCTCTTCCCTCTCTTTCTCCCCCTACCCCAATTATTTGTTTCTCTGAAGAACCTTGACTGACACAATTATAAAATAATTTTAAAAGAAGGAAGTTAATAATATCCCCTCACCCCAACATTTTATTAATCTAAGAACAATGTCTGACTCTGTACTCCTCCAACACGCTTTGATGTAATCATTTTATCCTTACTTCAATATACAAAATATCAGAGTTTTATCAGGCATGGGCATTGCCGATCTTAATTCATGTTCTTAATTTGCAGATCAATAAACAATATCACCACTCTTCTTAGAGAAAGAATTTCTCAGAGAGAGCACTCAACCAGGTCTCCTAACTAGTTATTTAGTAGGTCACCACTTTCAAAGCATACCATTTAGTGCTTAGATTACTTACTCAATGACTTGATGTGGCAATTTGAGTATGTACTATGTAGAATACATTTTCTATATTTTAGCAAATGGGATGAAATAATATTTTCATACCCTTTAAATATCTGGATTATTTTGATCTCATGATAAACAGGAATAATTTTAAATAAGAATAGATAATTTAAAGAATAAAAGACAACTGTACTAGATACCATTGTCCCAGTTGTTTTTATCTCTCCTGCCTCCATTATTGTCTTTCCTGAGAAGAAATGCTGACCCATCAATGCTATTTCTGGATACTAACATTTATGATAGCAAAGAGATTTACAAAAACGAGTTGTTTTCACTTTATATGTATCTTTTAAAATATTGTGGTCATTTCATTTATCCTCATGGACTTATTTTAAAATATGGCATATTTAGGAGTTGGAGATATTTTAAATTGGGGAATAGCATGAATTTGAGTTAGTAATCTTCACAAAGAAAAAAAGGCTATATTAAATTTACAAATAGTTAGAAACCTGTGTTCCACCAGAGTCAGAGAATTACCTCATCCATCCATGAGCAGAACCCTTTCTGAGGCTGCCAAAATTTATCCAGCAGAATGAGGCATCCCTTCTCTTGACCTCCGAGTTAGTGTCAGAGGGGCCTAGAAGAGAATCAGAACTTTCACTCCCACCCCAGCCTAATTGTAAGGAGGCCATATCTCCTTCTGTCACTTTCTCCTCTCTTCCCTTTCCTCTGTGTGTTAGTAGATGCCAAGTGAGGGCAGTAACGGAAATATTGCTACTCTTCCCAGTCAAGGGTGTATCAGCAGAAACCAAGTGGGAGCCTGTACTTCTATTCCCATCTAGAAGAAAGGCGATTGCCTGACTCCCTCCTTCAGTAGAAGTGTAAGAAGAAGCCAGCTAAAACCAGCTTAAGATTCTCATAGCACAAAGTCCTTTATTATTAGGATGACAGGGCTATGGTTATACAGTGAGTTTAGGAAAGAGTATCATTGTCCAAGCAATTCATGTGCAGCATCCCCAGCCTGGGAAAGGCATGGCAAGCAGGGTTTCAATAACTTTCAGAGATGAAGTCTTCATCCCACCTCAGGGAAGACACTGTGGCCAGCCCCACGTAGGTACAGCTGAGGAGAAGGAACATTTATGCCCAAATATGCAGGCATCAGTCTAAAATCACCCATCATACCAAGAACCAAGAATATCTCAACTGGAATGGAAAAAGATAGTCAATAGGCACCAACACTGAGATGGTGGTAATGTTTAAATTATTTGACAAAAGTTAAAGCAGCAGTTATAAGATACTTCAATGAGCAATTGCAATAAGCGAAATTTTCATACACTTAATGGATGGGTTCAGAAGCAGAATGGAAGGCACAAAATAAAAATAGGATAGTAGAAATTACCTAATCCTAACAACCACATGAAAGTGACGGAAACTAAAAAAGAAAAGAAAATGCGGGCGCCGTGGCTCACGCCTGCAATCCCAGCACTTTGGGAGGCTAAGGTGGGTGGATCACGAGGTCAGGAGATCGAGACCATCCTGGCCAACACAGTGAAACCCTGTCTCTACTAAACATACAAAAATTAGCCAGGCGTGGCGGTGGGCGCCTGTAATCCCAGCTACTTGGAAGGCTGAGGCAGGAGAATCACTTGAACTTGGAGGCTACAGTGAGCCGAAATCACACCACTGCACTCCAACCTGGCGACAGAGCGAGACTTCGTCTCAAAAAAGAGGAAAAGAAAGAAAAGAAAAGGAAAGAACAGAACAGAACAGAACAGAAAAATAATCAGGGACCGGTGGGAAAATGAAAAATGTCATCAGAGTCTAGAAGGAGAGGAGAGGTCAGGGCTGCAAAAACGCTCAATGAAGTAATGGTTTCTCAGTAGACATAAACTTAAAGATTTGAGGAGCCAAGCAAACTCTGAATAAGATAAATCCTAAGAAATAACATCAGAATCCATCATAGTCAAACTGCTGAAAACAAAAGATAAAAAAGAATTCTAGAATATATAAAGAACTTTCAAAACTCAGCAGGAGACAAAATAAAAAATCCAATTAGAAAACGGACAAAAGCACAAAGAGATGCTTCTCCCGACCCTGAAAGCAACAAGACAGAAATAACACCTTACTTATAAGAAAAAAAAATTAAAACTACTGATGAGTTTTAATCCTAAACTATAGAGAACAGAAGGAGGTGACACACTATTTTCTTCAACTTTATCCTGGACACTTCAAAGTGCCATAGGAACATCAGGCCAGGAGGGAAATAACAGCTGGACAGGTGCTATTGACCCTGGTTGTTAGAATGATAGGCCTATGGTTATACAGTGGGTGGAGGAAAGAAAATAATTGTCCAAGCAATTCAGGTGCAGCATCACCAGCCTGAGAAAGGCATGACAACCAGGGGTTCAATAACTCTCAGAGATAAGGTCTTTTTCCCACGTCAAGGAAGACACCATGGCCAGTCCCAGGTAGGTACAGCTGAGGGTAAGGAACATGCATCTACAAAGCTGTAGGTTAGGGCAGGTGTGGATATGCTTATCAAGGCGAAAAGAAAGTCATAGGAATTAAAATGAACAAGGGAAAGAAGGACTAAAATGATGGATTTCCAAGGTTCGAGACTAGACTAGATTTTAGTTTTAGTAATGATTGTTTATTGTTTTTCCTCTGCTATGTTCCAGTCATACAGGGTTAAAAGAACAGGTTCTATACTGAATGATGAACCAAGAAATAGTTCTGCCAGTAAAGTCAAAGGGGACAATGCAAGAGGAATAGCAAAGATCACAATGAAGAGAGAAGTGTCTGGAAGCAGAAAGAAGGCTGCAGTGAGAGAAGGAGTCACATACACTGACAGGTGGTCTCTCTCTCTCTGCCAGGGACTGTGAACCCTGCCATTTGCCATTAATTGCCTTTGCTGCTTAGGTTTGTTTGTGAATTTGGGGTCTTGGTGAAAACATACATAATTTATTCTCCAGTATTTTTCTATTCAGACTTAGGAACTGATTCAGTTATGGTCAGATTCTATGATGAACAATAATTATTGAAACCAATACATTAGCGTAAAAAAGAAAAGGAAGGAGGAAAGAAAAGGAAAGAGATAAGAAGAAAGTGGAGAACGAGAGGAGAGAGGGAGCCGGGTGCAGTGGTAATCCCAGCACTTTGGGAGGCCGAGGCGGGCAGATCACGAGATCAGGAGATCAAGACCATCCTTGGCTAACACGGTGAAACCCTGTCTCTACTAAAAATACAAAACATTAGCCGAGTGTGGTGGCAGACGCCTGTAGGCCCAGTTGCTCGGGAGGCCAAGGCAGGAGAATGGTGTGAAGCTGGGAGGCAGAGTTGGCAGTGAGCCGAGATCACACCACTGTACTCCAGCCTGGGTGACAGAGTGAGACTCCGTTTCAAAAAAAAAAAAAAAAAAGAGGAGAGAGGGAAAAGAGAGGAATGGAGAAGAAATAGGGGGAAGGAAAGAAAGAGGAAAAACTCTGAGAGAGTAAAGATATAGAAAAAAAAATTTCCATATAGAGGAACTGAGATAATGTATTAGTCTGTTCTCACATTGCTGATAAAGACATACCTGAGACTGGGTAATTTATAAAGAAAAAGAGATTTAATGGACTCACAGTCCCATGTGGCTGGGGAGGCCTCACAATCATGGCGGAAGGCAAAAGGCAACTCTTACATGACAGCAGACAAGAGAGAATGAAAAACTAAGTGAAAGGGGAAACGCTTATAAAATCATCAGCTCTCCTGAGACTTATTCCTACCACAAGAACAGTTTGGGGGAAACAGCCCCCATGATTCAATGATCTCCAGCTGGGTCCATCACACAACATGGAATTATGGGAGCTACAATTCAAAATGAAATTTGGGTGGAGACACAGCCAAATCATATCAGATGACAAGTATTTTTATCTTTGAATCCTTAAACATCTATTTTTGTGAACATTTAATACCCAATTTGAATAATCAGAAAAAAGCACAATCCTACTACATATGCCAGCATCTCAGAGACATTGTGGTTTTGGTTCCAGACCCCACCATAAATGAAACAAATAGTACAATAAGGTGAGTCACACAATTTTTTTATTTCCCTGTACACATAAAATGTATTTATGTTTACATGATACTGTAAGTAAATGTGCAATAGCATTACACATGTATATGTGTATATAGTAATTTTAAAATACTTTATTGCTAATAAATGCAAAGGACAATTGGAGCTTTCAACAAGTCATAATGTTTTGGCTGGTGGAGGGATGGTCTTGCCCTGAGATGGATGGGTGGCTGCTCACTAATCAGATTGGAGTGACTGTGGCAGATAAGATAATAATGAAGTTTGCTGCATAAATTGACTCTTCACTTCATGAAAGATTTATCTGTAGCATGTGATGCTGTTTGATAGCATTTTACTCATAGTAGAACTTCTTTCAAAATTGGGGTCAATCCTCTTAAACCCTGCTGCTGCTTTATTAATTAGATTTATGTAATATTCTAAATCTTCTGTTGTCATTTCAACAATGTTCATGGCATCGTCGTAAGTGGGTTCCATCTCAATAAACCACTTTCTTTGCTCATCCATAAGAAGTAACTCCTCACTGTGAAAGTTTGATCATAAGATTGTGGCATTCAGTCATATCTTCAGAGGCTCCACTTCTAATTCTTGTTCTCTTGCTATTCCATTACATCCATAGTTACTTCCTGCACTGAAGTCTTGAACCCCTCAAAGTCATTAATGAGGGTTGGAATCAACTTCTTCCAACCTCCTCTATATTGATAGTCTGACCTCCTCCCATTAATCACAAATGTTGCTAATGGCATCTAGAAGGATTTATCCTTCCCAGAAGTTTTCAATTTACTTTGCTCAGATCCATCAGAAGAATCGCTGTTGATGGAGCAATAGCCTTATCAATATATTTCTTAAATAATAAGACATGAAAGTCACAATTACTCCTTTGGTCTATGTGCTGCAAAATTGATATTATGTTAACAGGCATGAAAACAACATTAATATTCTTGTGCATCTCCATCAGAGCTCTTGGGTGAATAAGTGTCTTGTCAATGAACAGTAATGTTTTGAAAGGAATCTTCTTTTTGAGCATGGGGTCTCAACAATGCTCAAATATTTGAAGCGTTTAAGAGCAAATGCTTAAAATATTTGTTCCAATTATAGAGCATAGGTAGATTGACCATGAATCTTAAGGTCACCAGAATTTTCAGAATGGTAAATGAGCACTGGGTCTTCAGCCTAAAGTCACCAGCTGCATTATGCCCTAATGAGAGAGTCTGCCTGGCTTTGATGATTTGAAGCCAGGCATTGACTTCTCTTCTCTAGCTATGAAAGTCCTAGATGGCATCTTTTTTTTTTTTTTTTTAATAGAAGGTTGTTTTGTCTACATTGAAATCTGTTGTTTTGTGTAGCCACCTTTATCAGTGATCTTACTAGATATTCTGGATAACTTGCTGCAGCTTCTTCACCAGCAGCTGATGCTTTACCTTGCACTTTTATGTTATGGAGATGACTTATTTCCCTAAATCTTACAAATCAACTTCTACTAGCTTCAGACTTTTCCTCTGCAGCTTTCTCAGCTCTCTCAGCCTTCATAGAATTGAAAAGAGTTAGGGGCTTTCTCTGGATTAACCTTTGGATTAAGGGAACGATTTGGCTGATTTGATCTTCTATTCAGACCATTAAAACTTTCTCCATATCAGCAATAAGGTTATTGCACTGTTAGGCAAAAAGGCCTAGCTTTTGGCCTGTCTCAGCTTTCAAGGTACTTTCCTCACTAAGCTTAATCTTTTCTAGTTTTTGATTCAACGTGAGAGAAGGGTGACCCTTTCTTTCAGTTGAGCACTTAGAGGCTGTTGTAGGGTTATTAGTTGGCCTAATTCCAATATTGTTACATCTAAGAGAATAAGAAGGCTTAAGGAGAAGGAGAGATGAGGGAATGACTGATTGGTGGAGCAGTCAGACCCACACAACATTTATCCATTAATTTTGCTATTTTATATGGGTGCAGTTTGGGCACCCCAAAGCAATTACAACAGTAACATCAAAAATCACTGATCACAGATTACCATAACAGATGTAATATTAATGGAAAAGTTTAAAATATGGTGAGAATAACCAAAATGTAATACACAGAACTGACGCAAACACAAACTGTTGGAAAAATGGCGCTGTTAGACTTGCTGGAGGCAAGGATGTCATAAACCTTCAATTTGCAAAATACGCAGTATCTGTGAAGTGCAATAAAACTAAGCTCCATAAAATGAGGTGTGCCCATAGATCATTTCATAAAGATTTCTGAGTGAATACTGTGGCTAAACTTAAATAGAGAAAACAGCCTTGGCTGTGACTTCCATCTAACGTACTACCCAGCTGCCAGAGAGAAACTAGGTATTTTTATACAGACATTGACAATTACAAAGGTTAAGGAGGTATGTGTTACTTAGTTCTACCCTGAAGAGTCTTTCACATCTACGAAGAGAGATTATGCCGTGTTGCTAATTTTGAAGTCTTTCCCCAAAGAAAATGAAGCTAATATAAAATAAACTAAGAAAATAAACTTAGAATTTTCTGTAGAGTTAACAGTCGTGTTATATTCTGTAATGATGGGACCCTGATAAAAACGTTTTAGAGGCGTGGAAAGGGTTGAGGGAAAAGTTCTCTGTGTGTCTAATCATTGCCTACTTTGAATCTAGAAGCACACGAAGGCAAAGATAACATGACAAGCAGCAGATGGTCAGGAGGCCAAGTGCATGTACCAAACACACTTTCACTTACATAGGATCTTCCCCCTAGGAATGGGAAGAAGCGGTATGATATGCCCATGTACAAACTCCATGGAATGAGGTCAGAAAGGGTGGATGCTCTGTTGGAGACTGTCCTCAGAAAACATGCTTCACCTTGGCCAGCTGACATTTCCTACCAGCTTTCAGCAGGAGAAAAAAAGAGGCAAGCATTTTCAGGAGCGGTGGAATGGAGGATTGTGGAGGGGGTTAGAAATATTGGGGTAGGATGTGTGCAAAAGGCAGCTCTAGAGGGTGAAAATAACTGCAGCCTGCCTGTGAGAGAGGGCTGAGGGCTTGATTTTGGGAGAAGTGACAGAAAGACTGCTGGCTAGTGAAGAAAGTGTTAAGACTATGCTGGGAAAAGGAGTTTGGACTTGATCTAATAAGTACTGAGATTGCTATTAGGAGGAAATAGAAAACATACGTGAGAGCACTTTGTAAGTGGAAAGACTGTATGCTAATGTGAGACATTATGACAGTTACTCTCATCCACTGCAGGTTCCCGGGCAGGGGAGTGACATGATAAAAGCTCCGCTTTAGGAGGGTAGTGTGGGGATAATGTACAGAAAAGCCTGTAGAGGAGAGAGAGGGAGAGCAAGGGGTTCTGCAGGCTCTGCTGACGCCAGCGGAACTGAGACTTTCAAAGTATTCCTTGAAATGTGAATGTCCTCCTCTGTCTCCTTTCCCTCCCCACCATGCCATGAGGAAAGCCTCCTTTTTGCCTGAAGGCAATTAGATCCTGTTTGAGTTTTTTAGGTAAAGACAGAGTGGTAAAGGGTGAGGAATTTCACAAGTGCTGGCCATAGTAGAGATCTATCTGTGCTGCTATTTCTGTATTTGACTGAGTGCATCTATCACTTCCTCCTCTTCTCATTCAAGAGAGATGGGTGTCACAGTGGTAACACAGATCTGTTTGTGGTTCTACAAAGAGAAACTGAATTAGAGCAGAAGCTGGACCTCTGATTCTCGCTTACTCATGGCTTGGGGGCTCCTGAATACACACCTTATACTACTAATCCAATAAAAGGTGAACTCAGCATCTTGTTTCTGCTTCTTCAAAAATTAAGCTTCTAGGCCGGGTGTGGTGGCTCACACCTATAATCCCAGCACTTTGGGAGGCCGAAGTGGGCAGATCACTGGAGGTCAGGAGTTCTAGACTAGCCTGGCCAACATGGCGAAACCCTGTCTCTACTAAAAACACAAAAATTAGTGGGGCGTGGTGGTGTGTGCCTGAAATCCTAGCTACTCAGGAAGCTGAGGCAAGAGAATCGCTTGAACCCAGTAGGCAGAGGTTGCAGTGAGCCGAGATCGCGCCACTGCACTTCACCCTGGGCAAGAGAGCAAGACTGACTCTCTCAAAAAAATGTAAGCTTCTAAACCAAACCCTTGTAATAAATTTTAATACCTCATTAACAACAACAACAGCAACCAAATGAAAAAAATGCATTTTTTAAACAAGATAAGTCCTTAGGGATGGAAAAAGACCTGAGGTATACAGAAAGGAGAAAACATTGCTTAGAATAAAGGGTCAAGATGGATAATACAAAACTTCAATTTAGAGAGAAAAATGAGTGTCCTACAGGCTGAGTGATGGATTGCTGGTAACAAAATTAGAAATCAATATGCTATGTAGAAATTAGTCAGTGTAAGACCAATAGCAAAATACAGTAATCATTTTTAGAGATAAGATTGAGAATAAAAACAGAAGTATTTGGATCAAAGTGAAAGTTGCTGTGCATTTGTCAAGGGAAAAAAAGCAAAGACTGTCAAAATATCATAGCCTTTTCTTTCTCCTTCTTTCTGGGAAAGTTTAAATAAACAAAAAGCCCCCAAGCAATCAAACTTTATAAGTGGGTCAGAGAAGAACCCCACTAAGTGTAACATTTGCTGGTAAGCAATAGTATTTGCACATATCATTTGGTATTTACGTCATTGCAATTGGCAACTTTTTGTAGGCTGTCTTGGAATGCTAGTCTGATTATCAGTATGTTCTTCCATGCTTGCTGGGAAGCTAGGAAGAGTGGCTGATGAGGTCTGAGCCTTTTAATGTAGAGCCTTTCAAAACACATGCGTGTGAAGGAATGTGAGCGCACACATGCAAACACACACACACACACCCAACTACTCACCCTGACTTTACTCAAGGAAAGAATGTAAAAGACATTAGCTTCCAGACTTTCTTACTTCGTAATGCCCCACAGTGAAGTGCTTTATAACTTACCAACCTTATATTTATTTATGAAATAGCAAAATTGAATAAGAAACCCTAAGATTCCTTACTGTAACCATGGGGATGTTGTAGGGCTAGGGAACTGTGCACTTCTGTTATAGAAAGCAAGAAAATGTGCTCAAGATCAAAAGGAAGGTAAAGAGAAATAATTAATCACCTTATAGTGAAAGAAAAGACGCATGCTGGAACGTAAAACATGCATGTGCTTCAGATCACATCTTATCATTTATAGATCTTAAGAGGGAGCAGTTGTTTTGTTCTGACAGTGCTCTTGTTCTTTCTGTCCTGTATTCAGGACAACGTGGTTTAGGTAGACAAAATGATGAGCTTAGGGCATGTGGATAAGGCCTTATTGTACACAAAGCTCAATCGGTGTCATCCTGGGTGGAAGAATCCTCTAAAAAGAAATAAATATATCCAGTTTGAGGTCATAATGGCCCTCTCGATTATTCATGTATGTGATAGGAGTAATTTGAATGTAAAGATAGGACTTAATCTATACAATTGCCATTATTGTATATATATAATTGTGTATATTAATCTTTTCTCTTCATCCCCATACTAATAGTTTATACTCATAAATAGTTTATACTCATAGTTTATACTCATAATAGTTTATACTCATAAATAAGTATGAAGAAAAAAGATTTAATAATGTGTAATGGCCTTCTGACTCACTTGGGCAGTCTATTGACATTTAGGGAGGTAGATAAGGACCAATAGGTAAGAGAAAAACAGAAACTGTATAGGAGGTGATGAATCTATGTAGGGTGGTATGGAAGAGGGGATAAGTCTTCAAGGGAACCAGTGACAGTATTAGTTGACAAAATCAAACCAGTTTTTCTTAAAATGGAAGTATGGGAAGTAGACATGGAATTTCCCCAGTAGAGATAAAAACATTGGGAATGATGTTTAAAGAAAGAGAGAAAGAGAGAGAGAGAGAGAGAGAGAGAGAGAGAGAGAGAGAGAGAGAGAGAGAGAG